>NC_057728.1:415662-437961 GCF_004010195.1 Chiloscyllium plagiosum | reverse complement strand
ATGGTCTGGGAGATGATGGTTTGGTGATGGGGGGGTGGGGTATTGGTTGAGGGGGAGGTAGGAGGAGTTGGTGTCTGGCTTCAGCAGTGTAGAGGTCAGTGCGCCAGACTACCGCTGTACCCCCTTTATCTGCTGGTTTGATGGTGAGGTTGGGATTGGAGCAGAGGGAGTGGAGGGCTGCACGTTATGAGGGTGAGAGGTTGGAGTGGGGGAGGGTAGTAGACAGTTTGAGGCGGTTATTCTTCGAGTTGGCGTCTGGCTTCAGTGGTGTAGTTCTTCGAGTTGGCGTCACAGAACGTTGGCCTGGCGCTGTGGATTACTAATTCAGTCAACACAGCACTATTGCCTGTGGCAGGGAGGTGTTGAATGTGCAATGGTTGGGAATTATGTGTTCAAAATAGTGTTTGCAATCAGAGGCTGGGATAGATATACGAGACAATAGACAATAGGTGCAGGAGTAGGCCATTCTGCCCTTCGATCCTGCACCACCATTCAATATGATCATGGCTGAGATGGTACAGAGATGAGGCATGTGTTCATTGTGAGGCTACTGGCAGGAGAAATGGGAGTGTGTAAGAAATTATGAATGTCTTCCGATGGAGTTATGAATTTTGAATGAGAATGGTGTTTGGGCTAGAAGAGATGGATAAGTTTAAAGTGGGGCTAAGAGAAGGAGACAATGAATGTGTAAAGGTTTGAAGTCACAGGTGAAATATGTTAGGCATGTGTATACAGGGCAGATTGCATGTTTGCAGAGATTGGTGAAGTATGCTGAGTGTGAACAGGCATTATCTTGAGAAAAAGAGACAGTTTGATTAGATTACATTACAGTATGGAAACAGGCCCTTCGGCCCAACAAGTCCACACTGACCCGCCGAAGCGCAACACCACCCATACCCCTACATTTACCCCTAAACCTAACACTACGGGCAATTTAGCATGGCCAATTCACCTGACCTGCACATCTTTGGACTGTGGGAGGAAACCGGAGCACCCGGAGGAAACCCACGCAGACACGGGGAGAACGTGCAAACTCCACACAGTCAGTCGCCTGAGGCGGGAATTGAACCCGGGTCTCTGGCGCTGTGAGGCAACAGTGCTAACCACTGTGCCACCGTGCCGCCCATCAAAGTGATGGGAAAGATTACATGCAATTGTTCACCTGTGTTCCAGACATTCTTTGCTTTTAGTTTGATTTTGATTCTGATGAATATTTTGTTCAGTCCCTAAAAGGTCAAGTGGTTGAAGCAGTGAAGGACGCTATTTCCATAGGATATCGTCACATTGATTGCGCATACGTTTATCAGAATGAGAAAGAAGTGGGTGAAGCTATACACCAGAAGATTAAGGAAGGAGCAGTAAAGCGTGAAGACCTCTTTATTGTCAGTAAGGTAAAATGGAGAGTTTTGAAAGTCATTAACAAACTTAAGCATTTATTTCTTCCACCACAATTCAGCAGCATGTACTATATACAACCAAAGGAGAACTTCTCCAACAGCAACTTCTAAATCTGTGGCCGACCTCCACTGCATAGGAGAACAAGTGTAGCTGATGTATGGGACCATTGCAACCTGCAAGTTCCCCTACAAACCACATACCACCTTAAAACAGCCATGTTACCAACCCTCCACTGTCTCTGGGCCAAAGTCCTGGAACCTGGATGTACCTGCACCACACCTACTACCCAAAGGCAATTGGAGATGGGCAGTAAATGTTGAATTTTTTAGTGACACACAAAAGGATTATAAAAAAAAATTGTTTTGACAAAAAAAATTTCATTTTCTCCCATTAAATTTTAGGCCCTTTTATCTTTCTCCAAAATATTAATATCTGTTATAGAGGAATTCCACACTTTAGAGAAGGAAATGAGTTGTCTGAGAGAATGTTGGGAGAAGGTTAAAAGAGCAATTTATTTTTGATGCATTGATCTTGACATTGTGCTAATACTACTTTCTGTTGTCCTATTAGCTCTGGTCCACTTTTCATGCAAAAGATAAAGTGAAAGAGGCCTGCTGTAAAACACTATCTGACCTGAATCTGGAATATGTGGACCTCTACCTTATTCACTGGCCAATGGGATTCAAGGTATAGTTTCCAACTCTGATATTTTGCTACATTTTTCACTTAATTTAGACTTGTTACCTCCTGAGTAAAGTTCTTATTGTCTCAGATGTATTCACTGTATTGCACATAAAATTGATTGATTTTAAAAGCTTGGGTGTGAGAACAGTTTCATTTCAGCCTCGAGAGACTCCAGGTATTTAATACTATCCCATTCTTCTCATGTCAAGAGAGAGCCTAATATCTCATTTTAACCAACAGAATTATGCAATGAGATTTTTTAAGGCAAAACTCAACTCCATTGTATGTAAATAACTTAACAAGCACTGTTAACTTGACAATGTGGTTGCTAATTGTGTATGCTGTGCAGTCAGGTTTTCTGCTTGCTGTCTCCATGAGTTCTCTTTGGAGTTCATATCTTAAAAACTATTTATCTTAGTCATAACCAGGCAAAGGTAGGCTACAACCTAATGGTAAGTCTTTAATTCTCTTCAATTCCAGCTATTTTCAGAGTTATAACTTTCATTCATTGTCTCTTGCCTGTGGATGCAACAGGGTGATTTACAATTGGTACCCTGAGCATGTTACCCAAGTTGAAAATGTGTTGCTGGAAAAGCGCAGCAGGTCAGGCAGCGTCCAGGGAACAGGAGAATCGACGTTTCGGGCATAAGCCCTTCTTCAGGGCAGATTCCTCACTTTCTCCTCAAAGATGTTACCCAAGTTGCACAATGATCAAGATAATCCTCTTGATCTATACTTTGATTATGAAGTTGAAGACCTTCTCCAAGTTACACCTGTAAGAGCCAGTGTGAGCAACTGCTAATTGATGCCAACTACAAGAATTGCAAAAAAAATTATAAAGGTGTGACTTGACAGTATTAGAGGTACCTGTTTATTTTGGTCATACAGAGCTGAACTTTGGTGTATATTTTCAAAGGCAAATCGGTCCTAATACAAGAAGCATTATGTAGAAAAAGACAATGTGGTCAAGGAAAATCCTGAGATACAGGCCACTAGACTAGATGGGATTAAATTTCACAGGAGGAGGTGTTAGCAATTCTTGAAAGTGTAAAAACACATAAGTCCCCTGGGTCGGATGGGATTTACCATAAGACTCTGGGATGCCAGGGAGGAGAGTGCCAAGCCGTTGGTTTTGATCTTTATGTCGTCGTTGTCTAGAGGAATAGTGCCAGAAGACTGGAGGAGAGCAGATCCCATCTAGTCTAGTAGCCTGTATCTCAGTATTTTCCTTGACCAAGTTGTCTTTTTCTACTGTGAATACTGACAAAATAGCGCTTCCCCTATCTCCTCTGACTCCAAGCACAATTTCCCACTATGATCCTTGATTGGCCATAATTCCTGATGAAGGGCTCCGGCCGGAAATGTCGATTTTCCTGCTCCTTGGATGCTGTCTGATCTGATCTCCAGCATCTGCAGACCTCACTGTCTCCTGGCCCTAATCTTACTCTAGTCATTCTTTTATTCATGATATTACCTGTAGAAAGCCTCAGGGTTTTCCTTGATCCTATCCACCAAAGACTCCTGGCTCTTCTGAGCTTTCTCTTTTGGTCTGTCCTGGCTAAGTTGTAACTCTGAATGCCTCAACTGAACCATCACATCTCATCCTAACATAAGCCGCCTTCTTCCTCTGGACGAGAGATTCAACTTCCTTAGTAAACCACGCGTCTCCTGCGCGCAACAACTTCCTCCCTGCCTGATCGCTGCATACTTATCAAGGACCCGCAGTAGCTGTTCCTTGAATAAGTTCCACGTTTCAATTGTGCCCACCCCCTGCGCTTCCTTCCCCATGCTATGCATCCTAAATCACATCATAATTGTCTTTCCCCTCTCTATAACTCTTGCCCTACGTTATATACTTATCCCTTTCCATTACTAAAATAAACATAACCGAAATGAGGTCACTATCACCAAAGTGCTCATCTACCTCCAAATCTAACACCTGGCTGGGTTCATTACCCAGTACCAAATCTAATGTTGGCCTGTCTACATATTGTGTCAGGAAACCCTCCAGTACACATTTGACAAAAACTGGCCCACCTAAAGTACTTGAACTACAGTATTCCCAATCAATATTTGGAAAGTTAAAGTCCCCCATAATAACTACCCTGTCACACTTGCTCCTATCAAGGATCATCTTTGCTATCCTATCCTCTACATCTCTGGAACTATTCGGAGGCTTATAGAAAACTCCCAACAGTGTGACCTCTCCTGTCCTAATCTCGGCCCATACTACCTCAGTAGAGGAGTCCTCAAATGTCCTTTGTGCAATCATAATAATGTCCTTGACTAACAATGCCGCATCACCCCACCACCACCACCCCACAACCGTTTTCTCTGTTCTTACGGAAGCATCTAAATCCTAGAACCTGCAATAACCATTCCTGTCCCTGCTCTACCCATGTCTCAAAAATGGCCACAACATCGAGCTCCCAGGTACCAACCCATCTTGCAAGTTCACCCACCTTATTCCGTATACTCCTGGCATTGAAGTAGACACACTTCAAACCCACTTCTAGCTCACCGGTGTCGTCTTGTAACCTTGAAACGTTAATACTGACCTCACTGCTTTCAATCTCCTGTATACTTGAACTACAATTTAGGTTACCATCCCCCAGCTGAATTCGTTTAAAACTACCTGAACCGCATTAGCAAATATCTCCCCCAGGTTATTCATATCCCTTTGGTTCAGGTGAAGGCCATCCTACTTGTAATCTTATGTCATTATGTATTACCAAATAGTGGTACATTGTGAAGGAAGTGAAGCCAGCCCAAACCAAAGCACACCCATCATGCAAGAGGTGAGGTCAGGAAGAGCAAGCTGTGTGGGTTTGTGACAACAATGAGCAGCAAGGCAAGCTGTCAGACAAATGCAACAAAGAACCTCTTCCAGACACTTATGAGCATCAAGTCAGAATGTGAGAATTCCAAATAAAGCAAATGGTTAGTTAATACATTGCCTCATTTGAATCTGCTTTCATCACACTGTAATCAGAGCATTAGATTATTATTTAAATAGAAACAATATTCAGGATTATAAAGACAAGTTAGAAGAATGGTGCTGAGCCAGTGCTCATGCAGGAGCAGTGCAGCTATGGGTTAAATGTTCTCCTTGTGCAGTGATGATCCTGTGATTCTATTGAATGTCATACTACCTTGCTCTTTGAATCCTTGCTACCATAGCTCTGCAAATGTTTCCTTTTTTTTTAAGCATTAATCTATTTTTCCCTTTCAGAAGTTACTGTTGGATCTGCTTTATCCCTCTCTCGGGCAGCTTGTTCCTAATCACAACCTGTGAACAAATTTTGAAATACTTGCACCAACTGTCCTGAAAATTTTAATTTATATGATCCTCAGAAATTTGTGTGACTGTTGTATAAGCTCTCATGTGACCTGAAATATTAACTCTGCTTTTTCTCCACAGATACGACCAGACCTGCTGAGTTTTTCCAGCAATTTGATTTCCAGCATCCACAATTTTTGAACACAAAATCTCCTGTAGAAAATTACCTAGATCTCTCCTGTCCATAAAATGCCTCATCAGTCTACTCTCCATTATCAATACTTTCTCAACCATACTCTGTTCACTTGCCAGTTTGGGTTCTGCTATGCTCATGGGCTCCTTACAAACATGAACAAAAGAGCTGAATTTCAGAAGGAAAATGGTGGGGTCAACAATTGGCTATTTGTGAGATTTCGGAAGCCAAAGCAAAACTGCAGTTATTCCTCAATTCCCATCAACTCTTATCTTGTTAGGTGGGAGGAAACCGGAGCACCCGGAGGAAACCCACGCAGACACGGGGAGAACGTGCAAACTCCACACAGTCAGTCGCCTGAGGCGGGAATTGAACCCAGGTCTCTGGCGCTGTGAGGCAGCAGTGCTAACCACTGTGCCACCGTGCCGCCCTAGCAGGACAACTTCTAGGCTTGGATGATGAGTGGCAAGCAGCATTTGTGCAAGATAAGTGCCATTCAATGACCATCTCCGAGAGAATCCAACCATTGTCCTCTGATTGCATCACCATCTCTGAACATCCCATTGTCAACATCTCTGAGATTAACACTGATCAGAAACTGATCTGATCCAACATAAAACACTGGATTAGAATCGTATGGTGAGTAACCCATCTCCTGACTTCACAGAACAAACTCCACCAAGGACAAGGCACAAATCAGACGTGTGATTGAGTTCTGCTCATTTGCTTGGATAAGTGCAGCTCCAGCAATACTGTAACCCTCAACCCTATCAATGACAAAACAGCTTACTTCATTGGTATTTATCTATCACCTGCAATATCCATCCCCTTCATCGCCTATGCTCAGTAGCTGCAATGTATTCAATGTACAAAACGCACAGCAAAATCTAACCAATACTGTTGTTGAAAGCATCTTGACAATCAATGACCATTACCATTAGAAAAACAAGAGCAGCAGATACATAGGAAACACAATCTGCAAGTTCCCCTCCAAGCCACTCTCCATCCTGACATGGAATTGTATCACCATTCTTTCACTATCGCTTTAACCTACACCATGATTCAAGAAATACCTGGCTGAATGCGGAGGCATTATGGATCTTTGGATTGCAGGCTTAGTTAAAGTTTTTTTTAACAGGTATTACTGTCATTGTATTTTACTAATATAAGATCTTTATTCATCTTGTTTCATTAGCATTCAAAAAATCCATAATTAAAAATCAGAATTGTTTTTCAATGTGGAGAGCAGGAGGTGGAGTGGCAATCTGGTAGAAATTTATAAAAGAATGAGAGGTATATAGATAAAATTAATAGTAGTTGTCTTTTCCCTAGGATAGGTATAGAAGACTAGGTGGCACATTTCCAAGGTGAGAGGAGTCAGATTTAAAAAAGACAATGGGTGCATAATGTTTACATCGAGAGTGGTTCATGTCTGGAATGAACTTCCTAAGAAAACGAGTACAATTACGATGTTAAAAAGATATTTTAATGCTTTGGCGAGGGTGCAGAGAAGGTTTACGAGGATGTTGTCTGGTATAGAAGGTGCCAGCTATGAAGAGGTTGAGTAGGTCAGGTTTGTTTTCATTAGAAAAAAGGAGATTGACAGGGGGAGGTCTACAAAATCATGAAGGGTATAGAGAGGGTAGATAGAGATAAGCTTTTTTCCCAAGCTGAAGTGAGAGGTGAAAAGTTTAAGGGGGACACACGCGGCAAGTACTTTACACAGAGGGTGGAAGGTGCCTGAAATGCGTTGCCAGCAGAGGTAGTAGAGGCAGGCATGGTAGATTCATTTAAGATGTGACTGGACAGATGCATAAGTAGGTGGGGAGCAGAGGGATACAGATGCTTAGGAATTGGGCTTAGACAGTAGATTTGGATCGGCTCAGGCTTGGAGGGCCGAAGGGCCTGTTCCTGGGTTGTAAGTTTTTTCTTTGTTTTCTTTGTTTAATATATACATGAATAGGAAAGGTTTTGAGTGGTATGGACAAGGAGCAGGCAAGATTATGTTTGGCATGGACTAGTTGCTTTCTTTCAGGAGAGGCAAAACACAATAGCAAAGAAATTATACTGTTAAACAGTGTGTGTATAGGATCTGGAATTCACTGTCAAGTACTGTAGTGGAAATGGATTCAATTGTGGGTTTCAAAAGGCAATTGGATAAGCACCTGAATAGAGAGAAAATAGAGAGAATGACCCCTTATCCCGTAACCAGTTAAATGTTCTTTGATCAAAAGCAGGTGCTGTTGTATTATGGTCAATTTGGATGAAGCATGTTCAGGTCTTGGAGAGGGTGCAGGCAAATTACTATCAACAAAAGATTTCAGTTTCTGCGGAGGTTGAAGAAACTGTGTTGTTATTGATGATTGCCAAGAATGCCAAGGGGAGATTTAAGAGATGATGATGGTTTTGTAAGTGTGAATAAGGAAACACCATCAATAGGAGCAGAACATGTACACAATGGCCAGAAAGGTTGTATGAGATTTGAATTCCTGACATTTAGATTGCTAGGCTACTGATTTGTGGTTAGACTTCCCTATGAAGGTCTAATTTAATACAACTAACAGTATTTAGATAAATGACACATTCTGGCTTTATTGCAGTTGTTCCATTTTGGGCTTATTGAATTATCTTCTGGGTGTCATTTGTTCAGGCCAAATTTATTTAGATAGTTTTGTTCAATTTGTGTTACTTGGCTTGAAAATATATCGCCATTCTTGAGAGCTTTAGTTATCTCTCAGGATCCTTTGAAGTCCAACTGAAAGCACAATGCTGTTTTTGCAGACAACACTGTAACTTGACGTTTGGTAATTGTTTAATTCAGAACCAAGTATCTAATTTGGTGATAGAAGAAGGAGAAGGACCTATGCAGGAGTGGTTGTGAGAGCAGGAAGATCTTTGCCAGGAGTATGCTCTATTCATAAAAGTACATTACAAACCAGATAGGGAGGTAATGGCCCAGTGGTCATAGAGTCGTACAAATGAAAAGCACGGAAACAGACCCTTTGGACCAACTCTTCCATGTCGACCAGATATCCTAAATTAATCTACTCCCTTTTGCCAGAACTTGGCCCATATCCCTCTCAGCCCTTCCTATTCATATACCCATCCAGATGCCTTTTAAATGTTGTAATTGTACCAGCCTCCACTATTTCCTCCGGCAGCTCATTCCATACACTCACCACCCTTTGTGTGAAAAAGTTGCTCCTTAGATCCCTTTTCAAATTTCTCCCTTTTCACCCTAAACCTATGCTCTCTAGTTCTGGACACAGCTACCCCAGGGAAAAGACTGTATTTACTATATCCATGCCCCTCATGATTTTATAAATCTCTATAAACCCCTTTATAAACCTCAGCCTTCAACACTCCAGGGAAAATAGCCCCAGTCTATTCAGCCTCTCCTTATAGTTCAACCCTTCCAACCCTGGCAACATCCTTGTAAATCTATTCTGAACCATTTCAAGTTTCACAACATCCATCCTGTAGGAGGGAGACCAGAATTGCGCATAACATTCCAAAAGTGGCCTAACCGATGTCCTGTACAGCTGCAACATGACCTCCCAACTCCTGCACTCTATGCTGTGACCAATAAAAGAAAGCATACTAAACGCCTTCTGCTATTATCATTGGACTGTTAATCTCGAGACTCACATAATGTGCTGGGGACCAAGATTCAAATCTTACCATGACAGATGGTAGAATTTGAATTCAATAACAAAATTTGGAATCAAGACTCTCATGATGATTATGAATCCATTATCGATTCGTTGGGGAAAAAAACCCACCTGGTTCACTGATGTCCTTTTAAGGAAGGAGACTGCCATTGTTACCTAATCTGGCCTGCATATGACTCCAGACTCCACACCCATGTTATGCTTGGACAATAAATGCTAGTTCATTCTACATACAAAGCTCTCTCTCTGTGGAAAAACTTGTTCTTCAGGTCCCTTTTTAAATCTTTCTCCTCTCACCTTAAAAAATATGCCACATAGTTTCAAATTCCCCCACCCTAGGGAAAAGACCTTTGCTGTTTAGCCTGTCTATGCCCTCAAGATTTTATAAGCCTCTATAACGTCAGCCTATACCATGACGTGGTCTGTTTAGGACTAAACAGTCTGTTTAGGACTGTTTAGTAACTGTGTCCAATCTCTCCTCATGATTGCTATTCCTCCTTAAAACAGTCCACGTCATACAGACATGTTTCTTTTGTTATTACGCACCCTATGAGGGGTATGCAATTTTCAGTACTTATTGTGTAGTGGACAGACGATCATCAATCTTAGTTTAGAGATACTCTGTAGATAATAGTTAACTTTTCTGGGTTTGCCCAAGATAGCACAAATGAATATAGTTGTGGTCATTAGAGGTCACTTACCTTAGCTCCAGGATATCAGTTCCCAGGCACAACCATCTTCAGCTACTTCATCAATGACCTTCTCTCCATCATAAAGTCATAAGTGGAAATGTTCGGCAATGATTGTGCAATGTTCAGCACAATTCACGGTTCCTCAGATGCTGAAGCAGTCCATATTCAAATGCAACAAGACCTAGAAGATATCCAGGTTTGGATCGAGAAGTGGCAAGTAACATCCGTACCACACACATGGCTGGCAATGACCATCTCCAACAAAACAAAATCTAATCATCATCCCTTTGGCATTCAACGGCATTACTATTACTGAATCCCCACTATCACTATTCTGGGGGTTACTTTTAACCGGAAATTGAACTGGACTCACTATACGGAGAAAGTGAGGACTGCAGATGCTGGGGATCAGAGCTTAAAAATGTGTTGCTGGAAAAGCGCAGCAGGTCAAGCAGCATCAAAGGAGAAGGATTCCTGAAGAAGGGTTTATGCCCGAAACGTCGATTCTCCTTCTCCTTTGATGCTGCCTGACCTGCTGTGCTTTTCCAGCAGCACATTTTAAAGTCACTATATAAATACGGTGATGCTGGAGATCAGAGTCAAAAGTATAGTGCTGTAAAAGCACAGCGGGCCAGGCAGCTGGAGAATCGACGTTTCAGGCATAAGCCCTACCTGGTGAAGGGCTTGTGCCCGAAACATCAATTCGCCTGCTACTCAGGTGCTGTCTGACCTCAATAGTCCCTACATTTCTAATGTGTGCAATTCCAACAATACTTAAGAAGCCTGACCCTATCCAGCTCACTACCCTGTTCCTCCTTTTGCTAACAGATTGACTGCTTTGCTAGCAAGAAGCAGAGAGTAGGCATAGATGGGTCATGCTGTATCATCCATCTCTTGTGGAGAAGTTTTGCAAAAGAACACCTCTGACCATGAGTTGATCAGGCAGTGTTCAGCACATAACATCCTGAAGACTCAGTGGGGAGAAAGAAGAAAGTAGATGCTCTTGACTGCTTCCCTGAGCAGACTATCAGAGTCATTTTGGCAGAACGGATCATCACTAGAACAGATCAACTAAAACTAAAACATAGTTTGACTGGTGATGTAAACAGCACTTCAGTCAAATCCTTCCTACATGCCTAAAGTCTCACCCTTTTCACATAGTGCCCCCAAGGTCTCTGTGGAAGGGAGAAACTGTTGTCCTCTTATTGTGGATTGTGCCTTGGTGAAATGGGCTGGAGAGATGTAGTGGTTTTTGTCAAGGTTTATCCCTAGCATACAAACAAGATATGGAACAGGAGTAAGCCATTCAGGCCTCAAGCCTGTTCCACCAGTCAATAAGATCATGGCTGATCCAGTTATAACCTCACATTTGCATTCCCAACTCCCTTGATAACCTTTGACCTTCATACGCAGAACAGTGCATATGCAAAACATACAAATACCGGTACTGGCAATGTGCATGCGCAGAACAACACGGACACCGACACATGTACAGAATGGCGTGGACATCAACGCATGCGCAGAACAAAGCACGTGAACCAATCCCTGCTGGAATCAGGCTATTGGCAACAGAGGGAAGCATTCTCGAAAATACTATTTTCTAATTCTTAGCAAAGCTCTAGCCAAATCATGCTACTGAAATGCACATTAACACAGACCTACCTGTATAGCAATGGACAGATAAGTAAGTTGTGAAGAAACTATAAGTGGCTGTAAAACGGTCGGTTAATTGAGTGGGCAAAGATCCGGTAATTGGAGTATGATGTGAGAAAATGTGTAATTATCCATTTTTGAAGGAAGAATTTTTTTTTGAAAAGATACATAAATGATGAAAGATTGCAAAGCTTTTGAAATGGGAGCCCTAATGTATGAATCGCAACACTTTAGTATACAGGTACAACAAGTAATTACGAAAGCTAATAAAATGCATTAATTTATTGTGAGAGGAATTGAGTACAAAAGTAGGGAGGTTATGCTTCAATTATAAAGGGTGCTAGTGAGATCTCATTTGGAGTACTGTATGTGCTATTGGTCTTCTTATTTAAATATGAATGTAAATGTGCTGAAACAGTTCAGAGAAGGTTTACCAGACACCTGGAATGAGGAAGTTACCTTAGGAGAAAAGGTTGGACAAACTTGTATCCACTGGAGTGCAGAAGAATAAGAAAAAATCCTTGACCGGTTTGATGTGGTGAGGATGTTTCCTCTTCTGGGAGAATCTACAACTAGGGATCAATGATTTAAAACTCAGATGTCACCAATCAGGTGAGGATATTTATTTTTGTCTGAGAATAATAATCAAAAGCAATCTCGCCTTTCCTAAAAGGTGATAGAAGCAGAATCCTTAAATCTTTTTAAGGCAGAGTTGGAATGGTTCTTCTTAAGCATGAAGGTCAAAGGTTATCAAGGGAGTTGGAAATGCACATCTGAGGTTATAACAATGATCTCATTGACTGGTAGAACAGGCTTGAGGCCTGTATGGCCTACTCCTGTTCTATATCTTGTTTGTATGCTTGGGATAAACCTTGACAAAAACCACTACATCTCTCTCCAGACCATTTTACCAAGGCACAATCCACAAGAAGAGGACAACTGTTTCTCCCTTCCACAGTGATCTTGGGGGCACTATGTGAAAAGGGTGAGACTTTAGGCATGTAGGAAGGATTTAACCAGAAATGGTGTTTTCATTGTCGGTCAAGCTATGTTTTAATACCAGTTGGTCTGTTCTAGTGATGATCCATTCTGCCAAAATGACTCTAGTCTGCTCAGGGAACAAGCCAACAGCATCTACCTTCTTCTTTCTCCCCATTGAGTCTTCACGGTTTTATGTGCTGAATACTGCCCAATCAATTCATGGTCAGAAGTGTTCTTTTGTAAAACTTCTCCAAAAGAGATGGATGATCCAGCACAATCCAATTACGTAGAATATTGCAAGTGTGGCAGCATGACCTGACTGATCCTTTGCATCACCAGAGAGAGGTAGAATCTCAGCATGTGGTGGTACTTGGCGGTTGCATACTGAGGCAATGTGATACAGCTGCACTCAGAGGTGGCCATGAGGTTGAGGGTAATGTATGTCTTTAACTCCACCTAGAGTAGGATGATGATGGGATATTGATTGTGACAGAAGGAAAACTGAACCAATGTATGTTATGGATAGCAGTGAAGTACCATAAATGTGTCTTACCATGGGGGAAGATCAGATGAGGCATGATAAACCTGTGCCTCAACAAGCCACAGTGTGCTATATATCTAAAGTTACTGAGACCCATCTTGCTGATTTGAAACATGTTGCAAGACATAAAACATTTGGACTGGTGTTTCTTAGGTGTAAAGTAGATGAAAGCTTACCAATAAGTATGTCCTTTCTTCCAATCACCAACATTTGCCATTATTTCACAGCAATTTTTCTTTGGTTTTAATCCTTCTTTGTGCCTCTATTCTCTTTTATAGGTTTCAGGAACATATATTTAAACAAAATTTTCAAAATTCTTTTTTTAATTCTAGGCTGGTGATGAGAATTTTCCTTTGGATGAGAATGATTTGATAATACCAAGTGACACCGATTTTCTTGACACTTGGGAGGTAAGTATTTGATTTGGTCATATGGTTTTGTTACTGGTGCTTATTTTCTGAATTCATTGTTAATTAGAAGAATAACTAATGGCAATTAAAGTAGGAATTAAGAGCAAGATGATACTCATTCACAGGCAATGGAAGATTTAGTTGATGAAAAATTGGTTAAAGCTATAGGAGTATCCAACTTTAATCAAGATCAGATTGACCGGATCTTGAAGAAACCAACTTTGAAATACAAACCTGCAGTTAACCAGGTAGTTTTTTTTTTTAATTATTGGATTACAGATTTTCACTACCCATTTTCCAATTGCATTCATGGGTCTGCAATGCTTCATTCTGTAAAACTAATCCATGACCTTATTCTGGTTGCTTTAATAGATTGAATGCCACCCTTACCTGACTCAAGAAGATCTGATCGCCTATTGCCATTCAAACGACATTGTTGTGACTGCCTATAGCCCACTGGGATCTCCAGCTAGACCATGGTATCTAAGATATAAACTCATTAATCATCACATAATATAGTTCAAAAAAACTGCTCCTCATTTGTTTATATTAAAATATTTTGCATCTGTCTGTACTTTTTTGTAGTTTTAGGATTTTGTGTCAAGGAGGGTAGCCTAGTGATTGAGGAGAGCGGACCTATGTTGTACTTAATAGTTATGGCTTCTTTTGGAGTGGAGTAGCAGATCGGGTATATTTGTCATTTCCAAATTCTTTGGCTTGGTGTATACCATCCAGGCCCTTAAATATGGTTTTGCCTTGTTAGAACAAACACAATATTTGGCAACTCTCCTCAGCGGTGACCAAGTTTGAAAAGTATTGTTTTGGTACATAAATCATGAACTCCACCTCCAAGAATACATATGTTTTTTGGCCTGAAATTGGCCCCTCCTATCCTTGAATTTCCTTTTATTATTAGTGTTTATTTGTTCATAGGATGTTGGCATTCCTAGCCAAGCTAATATTTATTGCTAATCCCTACTTGACTAGTTAGAGGCTAGTTAAGAGTCAACTGCATTGCTGGAGTCACATGTAGGCCAGACCAGAAAATGATGGTCCTTTATATTTCTGTAAAGGATATGAGTGAACAAGGTGGATTTCACAATAATCAACAATGGCTACACAGTTATCATTAGGCTATCATTTTACTCCGGATTTGTATTGAGTTCAAATTACATCATCTGTCATGGTGGGATTTAACCCATTTTCCTGAAATGTTTATCAGTGTAGAAAATTACTGCTATGCCTCTTACTCTTTTTTTTAAAACAAATACTTTTATTTCTACTCTCTGCTTTGGATGCCCTTTGCTTTATGTCTCTGGGGAATTTGTCTGGTCCCTACCTGAACTATTCTTCTTTGAAGGCTTCTCATAATTGGTGCATAGTGGGTAACTTTTTTTTGTTTCAAACAATGGCTCATTCCCTACAAGTTTTTTTAAAAAATCAAACTTTTTTTCTGGACCACTTCAAAGTGAGAGGTCTTCACAATATTAAAGAATATTTGTTATTGTCACATGTGGTCCAGTACGGAAGCACAGGAGTACAGTGAAATGTTTATACAATGGCGGCATTTAATGGCACCATCTTAGGTGCAAGTACCTAGATACAAACCTTAAAGAGTAAAAAAGAAGTGTAGTTATTGAGTTTAAGTGACCATAAGTATTTAAGTTTCAGTCCGTGCCTGCAGATCCCAGACCATGAGACTGTGCTGCCTCCAATATCATAGTGTATCACATTAGTTTGAGGCAATTTATACTGTAGGTTAAAATGAAACATCTCCATCCCCCTGCAGCAAATTTTCATTCACACTAAATGTTTGAACTCTGATCATGCTGCACTGAAATCCATGATCACTGTGCCAATCGCATTCTGCTGTAGGTGCAAATCAGACAATTGTTACAGTGGAGGAGGGGGCCTTTTGACCTGTTGTATCTGTGTAACTCACTGGAAGATCAATTAACCTTGTGACCCTGTCTCATTCTTTTCACAGAGCCCTGCAAGTTTTGGTAAGACACCCTGGAAGGAATAATGTCATTAGTTCCCCCAGAATCAGTTGTTCTCATTTGTAGAAAGAAATGTTTCCTTATTAAGACCATAAGACATAGGAGTGGAAGTAAGGCCATTCGGCCCATCGAGTCCACTCCGCCATTCAATCATGGCTGATGGGCATTTCAACTCCACTTACCCGCATTCTCCCCGTAGCCCTTAATTCCTTGTGACATCAAGAATTTATCAATCTCTGCCTTGAAGACATTTAGCGTCCCAGCCTCCACTGCACTCCGCGGCAATGAATTCCGCTGGCCCACCACTCTCTGGCTGAAGAAATGTCTCCGCATTTCCGTTCTGAATTTACAGAACAGAATTCTAAGGCTATGTCCTCGGCTCCTAGTCTCCTCGCCTAACGGAAACAATTTCCTAGCGTCCACCCTTCTCAAGCCGTGTATTATCTTGTAAGTTTTTATTAGCTCTCCCCTTAATTTTCTAAACTCCAATGAATTTAATCCCAGGATCCTCAGCTGTTCTTCGTATGTTAGACCTACCATTCCAAGGATCATCCGTGTGAATTTCCAATGGACACGCTCCAGTGCCAGTATGTCCTTCCTGAGGTGTGGGGACCAAAACTGGACACAGTACTCCAAATGGGGCCTAACCAGAGCTTTATAAAGTTTCAGTAGCACAATGGTGCTTTTATATTCCAACCCTCTTAAGATAAATGACAACATTGCATTCGCTTTCTTTTACCTTTAGAGAATCCTCGACTAGCACTCCCAGATCCCTTTGTACTTTGAAGTAAGATGTATGACTCTAAATGGTATTTTTGGAACAGTATTAAAGTTGCCAATTACTCATTGCCAGTTTTGAAAAGTGTCTTGCTAGAAAAGCACACTCAGTCAGGCAGCATCTAAGGAGCAAGAGTCGACATCTCAAGCATGAGCTCTTTATCATGCTCGAAACATCAACTCTCCTGCTCTTCGGATGCTGCCTGACCAGCTGTGCTTTTCGAGCACCACACTTTTCTTCCTTGATCTCCAGCGTCTGCAGTCCTCACTTTCTCCTAGTTACTCATTGCCAGTCAGCAACTAATTTGTATCATGGATTTCCAATTGTGAATCACATTCTTCAGGTTTTACTTCCTGGAAGCTTGCAAACTTGAGTAATCTGGTTTACTTTCATTGTTTTAGGATAAAAAAAGATGACCCTATACTTCTCCAGGATCCTAAACTCAAGCGTATAGCATGTCAGCATGGTAAATCAACAGCACAAGTATGTGAATATTTGTTAAGTTTGCAGCAATGAGACCCTGGTTTGAGTACAGTAGCAATAGTTGTTGTTTAGCATTAATGTTTAGCATTATATAATGTAATTGCTGTTTGTTTAATTAATTTTCTTAGAATAATGTTTTAGAAGTATATGTATTTATGATGGGTTAATTCATGGCAATAACCCAAAATGGAATGGGATGAGGGATGAACTTGTGAAGGTTGATTAACGTAAGGAGCTCACAAGAATTAAACATGCAAATTGGAACACACGATCTAGGCGTGGGTGGATATTTCCCCCATTGGTCATGTCTAAGATATTGGGGGCCGCAATCACAATAAAATTCCAGCAATTTAGGTCTAAGTTGAGATATTCTTTGTTTAAAGGGTTGTGCTTTGGATTCTTTTACTCCAGGGAATTCTGGGTGATCAGCTAATTAATATTTTCAAAGTTAAAAATCACACAACCAGCTTATAGTCCAACAGGTTTATTTGGAAGTACAAACTTTCAGAGTGCTGCTCCTTCGACAGAGACCAGTGAATTTCTGAGTGTTAACGGAATTTAGGAATATGAAGATAAAGGAAAAGTGAAACGAACATCAGATCAGCTATGATTTCATTGAATAGCAGAGGAAGCTCGAAAGACGATATAGCCTGTTCCTGCTCCTATTTCTTATGTTGTTATGACCGTAGTTTTATTTTATTATTAATTGTAATTTTTCAGCAGCTCAAGTTTCAGTGCTTCTATAGAAATGAAAGTTGCCTCCACTTAGATTCTAGCTACCATGAAACTTCACTTTTGACCACTTAAGCTCAAGTCCTCCAGCATGTAGGACAATGTTAGAATCAATTTCTCATCATAAGTGTGTAAGCTCCCACCTTGAGGTGTTCATCTTTTCAGAAACTTCTTCAATTAATTTGTAACTTATACATTATGTATTGATAAAGGCTAAATCTGTTTTGTAGTTCTGCAATGTTACAAATTCCTGTTGTTTAAGTTAGGGTCTTTTGTCAGACATAGTCACTTCTGATGTGATAGAATCATAGAATTTTATGGCACAGGAGAAGGGCATTTGGCCAATCATATCTTACCAGCTCCCAAAACAACTATCCAACTAGGCCCATTCACCAGCCCTTTCTGCGGAGCCCTCTATATTCATCACTTTCAAATATACATCCAGCTCCATTTTGAAACCTTTTATGGAATTAGCCTCCATCTCTGTCCTTGGCAGCACATTGCAAATTCTGACAACTGAGTAAAATTTCTCTACATCTCACTTCATGCATAAAATTATAACGTGATTTGTAGAGAAGAGAAGTGTTAAAGGATTGAGAATGAGCAGATGATTGAAACACTAAGTGGATGTGTACCTGATCTATTATTTGTATGATGCAGTGAATAGAATCCTGCTACTTTGTGCTTTGGCTTATTTGCATTCTAAGTCAAAGGGAAAGCATATTTTACAAATGTGTTAGAGATCTTTGGAAGAAATAATTTGTGTTGGGAATAAAAGGGAGTCAGGGTATTACACTTAGAAGATACTTTGATGCCATGTCAAAGGTTATTTTTGACAACAAACACCCATGATGTAATGGGTAAAACACTGACAGAAGATAGCTGGAGGCAGAGGCCGAGGTAGATAGCTCCTTGGTTTCCAAGGGGGATGAAAGATAATCGGAGATGTGGAATGTGGAGTTGATGTTAAAAGCAAATCAACCACAATCATACTGAATGGCAGGGTAGGCTTGAAGGTCTGAATGGAGGAGAAAGTGAGGACTGCAGATGCTGGAGATCAGAGTTGAAAATGTGTTGCTGGAAAAGCGCAGCAGGTCAGGCAGCATCCAAGGAGCAGGAGAATCGACGTTTTGGGCATGAGCCCTTCTTNGAAGATGAGGTGCTCTTCCTCCAACCGTCGTGTTGCTATAGTCTGGCGTTGGAGGAGTCCAAGGACCTGCATGTCCTTGGTGGAATGGGAGGGGGAGTTGAAGTGTTGAGCCACGGGGTGGTTGGGTTGGTTGGTCCGGGTGTCCCAGAGGTGTTCTCTGAAACATTCCGGAAGTAGGCGGCCTGTCTCCCCAATATGGAGGAGGCCGCAGGGAAGATCTGAATGGCCTACACTAGTTCTTTGTTTGCATCTTTGTAGGACAGCTTGTTTTGATATTTGTAACAACTGGTTTATTGCTGCCTTTTTACTACTTTGACAGTCTGTATGGATGAAAGCTATTGTATATCGTTGCAAGCAGGCACTCTTCTAGAAAGGAGTGTATATCTGTTTGTCATAATTTGCTATTTGACTATCAACTCTTTGAATATATTAGGCTTTGGATTTCTTGATGTACGGCACTTCCTTTGGGTGTTCCTTGAGTGCCATGCAAACGACAGAGGCTTTCTGATTTTGTTCCCTTGACTCCTGACATTCAACGTTATACTCAGGAATATGATTTTAAGTTCTCCTTTTCCAGAGAGAAGTTCTGGCTGAAAACAGTTCTCTATCATATGGGCATATTGATATATATTGTGAAAAGGAAGAAACATTGGCTTTATTGTTTTCTGCTACTTTTCTGATTTTGCCACTGGTTCTTTTTTTGATTCCAGCATTCAAATTTAAATGGAAGGGAATCCTAGAGTGTAGTGATTATAGAGTCAGCCATGGTTCTCTGGGACTGTTAACCTGGTCCTATCATGGAGCCCTGGCTGACATATAAACAGGAGTGCCAGAAGTTGTGTTCACTCTGAGAACTGGCTCTGATGAAGTTGGAGCAGTGTCAAGTACTATGCACGTGTAACTAAAGGGTGACTTGGTGATGGCATACCAGCCTCTGTGGAGTTATTTCAATGACGGCGAGAGAATAAATACGCTCCTAAAGACAATAGCTCACAACAGTCGTCTTTGAGTTGGGGTAAGCATTTCTGGCATCATGCCATTATTTGGGAAGCTTTACCCATTTGTTCCTGCTCTCAAAGACTGGGCCCAGTGTGGGAAAAAATGCATCATTTTGTTCTGGGCAAATGAAAAGCAATGAAGCATTCTCCTGGCAGCTTGTGGTCCAGCAGCTATTTTGGTTATTAGGAGCCTAACATTTCTTGAGGTACTGATACTAAAACCTTTTCAAGAGTTGGTGGATTTAGTTATGAGTATTATGACCCCAAGCCTCCACTAATTCTGAGATGTTATCGGTTTTACTCGGCTGTTTGAGAACCAGGGAAATCTGTTTCAGGATTTTTGACAAGGTTAAGACGACTGGCAGAGGCACGTCATTTGGTTTAACCCTAAATAAGAGGCTGAGACACCAATTTGGTATGTGGGATTAATGATGTCACTGTGCAAAAGTGCCCGTTAGCTGAAGCCCAACTAGACTTCAAATTGGCTCTGTGACTGGCTTTGTCATTAGCAAGTTCGGGAAATAGAGCTCGTGATTAACAGGGATGGACTTACTGGTAATGGAAGAGGATGCCATCACCAGGCCGACTGAGCTTGGGGGACACCACTTGAATAGAGGCAATTGCATAATCTCGTTCAGGTCTTATCGGGAACAGAGGGATTCTAGGTCAGCCCACTACAAAAACCAAAAACAAAGCCAAGCATCAGCCAAACAATTAACATTTTCTTCAGGAAAATATTGTTTGCAGCTGGATAAATAACCAATTACCTCACATACAGGACTCGTACGCAAAGCTGGATGGGGAGGGGGGGAACGGTGCGGTGCTGGTAGAGTGGAGAGGTGATGACTGTTCTTCACAAAGCTCATCATGAGCCATGCATACTATTGCGATTAGATGAAGATTGTATGCTACAATTAATACCCATAAGGATTTGTACCAATAAACAAGACAGTCATTTTAGATATAGCCAACCTGTGCCATTTCTCAGTGGACAGTGGAGAACATTTTACGAAGTCTGTACCAGGTCGCTATTTATCTGATATGATAATGACAGGGAAAACCAACAAAAAGTACTTGGGGAATTTAGACATTCTTAGACATTCCGCTGAGACAGGTGTATGCCTTAGAAGTGACAAATGTGTGTTGCAGGCACCCAAAGTGACCTACTTGGACTACAGAGTTGACAAGCCGGGTTACACCCATTAGAATATAAAGTAAGGGTGATTAAAGGTACTCTGGCTCCCATGTCTGTATCGGAGCTTATTTTTTTCCTTAGACTGTTGAATTATTACAGAAAATTCATGTGTAACCTGTCCTCCATCTTGGTATCCTTACAAATGCTATTGAAAAAGGGTCAGCCTTGGAAGGGGTCGTAGTCAAGATGTAGCTTTTAGGGAAGGAAAGATGCAGCTGTCGACATCTAAGGTGTTGGCACACTGTGATCCCAAGTGCGGATTTGTGCTGCTATGCAACGCCTCCCTGTATGGTATCGGGTAGTGTTGCCTCACAGATGGCCCAATGGAGAGGAACACCCAAAGCGCTGACTGATGCAGAGAGCAAGTGGGCCCAGATAGAGAAGGAAGAGGGTGGCCAGAGTGAGGGTGGGGTCGATCAGGGATAGTGGAGGGAAATGGTGCCGGGAATTGAAGGAGGTAGGGGAGGTCCTTAATGAATTCTTTGCTTCAGTATTCACAAGTGAGAGGGACCTTGTCATTTGTGAGGACATAATGAAAAAGGCTGAAACGCTTGAACAGGTGATGTTAAGGAGGATGTGTTGGAAGTTTTGAACAACATGAGGACAGATAAGTCCCCTGGGCCATATGGGATACACACAAGGTTTCTAGGGGAAGCAAGGGAAGAGATTGCTGCGCCTTTGGCTATGCTCTTTGCATCCTCACTGTCCATTGGAGTAGTACCAGATGATTGGAGGGTGGCTAATGTTATTCCCTTGTTCAAGAAAGGAAATAGGGATAACCCTGGGAATTACAAACCAGTCAGTCTTACGTCGGTGATAGGCAGGTTATTGGACAGGATTCTGAGAGACTGGATTTATGATTATTTGGAAAAGCATAGTTTGATCAGAGATATTCAGCATGGCTTTGAGGGGCAGGTCATGCCTCACAAGAGTGAGGCTGGTGGGAGATGGAAAATTTTCAGCCAAGAGTTTGGTGACCAGTAGTGTTCTGCAGGGATCTATTCTGGGACCTCTGCTCTTTGTGATTTTAATAAATGATTTGGATGGAAGTGGAAGGGTGGTTTAGTAAGTTTGCCGAAGACACGAAGGTTAATGGTGTTGTGGATAGTGTGGAGAGCTGTTGTAGGTTGCAACAGGACATTGACAGGGTGCAGAGCTGGGCTGATAAGTGTCAGGTGGAATTCAACCTGGAAAAGTGTGAAGTGATTCATTTTGGAAGGTTGAATTTGAATGCAGCTTACAAGTTAAGGGCAGGATTGTTGGCAGTGTGAAGGAACAGAGGGATCTTTGGGTCCATGTCCATAGATTTCTCAAAGTTGCCACCCAGGTTGATAGAGTTGTTAAGAAGGCATATTGTCTGTTGTCTTTCCTGAGCAAAGGATTTGAGTTTAAGAGCAATGAGGCTATAATAGTGCAGCTCTATAATGCCCTGGTTAGGCCACACTTGGAATGTTGTATTC
>NC_057728.1:406538-414283 GCF_004010195.1 Chiloscyllium plagiosum | reverse complement strand
ACGTCGGATCTCCTGTTCCCTGGATGCTGCCTGACCTGTTGTGCTGTTCCAGCAATAAAGTTTCAACTTGTGATAATTTCCATGTGAACTCTGGGCATGGTCACACGCTGACTATGCCAGCTTTTTCATGGGCTCAATGTTCTTATTCATTGTGGACATCCACTCTGTGGTTGAGCGTGCACAGAATTCATTTGCCAAACATGGGGATGATGATAGAAAAACTGAGCATCTTTTGAAATACATAGACACCTGGAAGTGTTGGTCACAGACAATGAGCCATAATTTCCCAGGAAGAAATTTGAATATTTCATAAAGTCGAATGGCATTCGGCATATAGGGATAGTTCCGTACGATTCACCAAACTGTCTTGCTTCTTGTTTGATTATTGAGCCACCTCTCATGCACTACAGGGACAACTCCAGCAGATTTGCTAATGGGGAGAAGCCTCTGCACCAGATTAAATCGGATTTTTCTGGACCTGGGGGGGTGGGAAGGAAAAACAGCATCAGGAATGTTGGACACAAGATTCCTGTAATCAAGAGAGACACTTTATTCCAGGTGATGAAGTTTTGAATATTGAGTATTGAATAAAATTATTTGCACAATGGTGTCTTCACTGAGTCCCTGCACTTACACACACAGAATACAGGAGAACAAAAGAAAATTAACAGGGGAGTTAGAATCTTCTCACTTCAGGGGACTGACCACAGCCAGTGTACAAAACGAAATAAAAGGGAAAAAGAACAGGAGAGGCTAAGCATTGCCTTTATTGTGCTTTGCTTGTTACTGGTTCACCGGTCACATGGGTGTTTTCCTGGTGGTGGAAATATTGAACAAAATTATTTGCATAAGGTGTCTTTACTGAGTCACCACGGGTGATATCGGGTAAAATAAGCACAAGATTCAGAGATTCTTCTCATTGTATGGACTGGCTCTGAGCTGGCTGCTCAGTGCCCATGGACAGTAGGAGAGAGAAAAGGTGAAAAACAATAAACGGGTGTGGCAGAGATTCTGTTCACTCTGAGAGCTGGCTGTGATGAAGCTGGACCAATGTCAAGTATCGTAGGATCTCTACTGTGTGGAAGGAGCATCAGCCCATAAGGTCTACACTGACCCTCTGAAGAGCGTCCCATCCAGACCCCCATGTCACTCCTGTAACCCGGAACTGCCATGGCTGATTCACCTAACCTTCACATCTTTGGATAATGAGGGGAAACCAGAGCAGACACGGGGAGATTATACAAAAACCACACAGATAGTTGCCTGAGGGTGGAATCGAACAGGAGGCCCTGGTGCTCTGAAGCAGCAGTACTAACCATTGAGCCACTGTGCCGGCCAAGTACTATGACCATGTAAATAAAGGGTGACTTGGTGACAGGATATTGGTCTCTGTGGAGTTAGTTCATTGAGTTCTTTCCAAAACACAATGCATGACTCCCTCAGCAGATGAAAACTCCTTGTACAGATAGTTTGAAAGCTGCCACTTGCTGCAGCAAATCCTCTTATTCTGCCATTTCTTCAGGCAGGCAGATGTTTCATCCCAGACTAGATGCTTCCTGGCAGCCGGATTACTATGTAGACCTCCAAGAGTCAGTGTAATTGTCCTTCACTCTTTGTAGTTTGAAGTGTACTTAACCTAATTGCGTGTGACTTTTCTTTTCAGGTCTTGATCCGTTTTCAGATTCAGAGAGGTTTGGTTGTAATTCCAAAGTCTGTTACCAAAAAGCGCATTTGGGAAAACTTTAAGGTATGTGAGCCTTGGTGATGGGGAATCCTAAATTCTAAGACATAGTGGATGAGGAGGACTGAAATTTGTTGGTAGAATACCCGCTTGAAATTTCTTCATTCTGTACCAGAGATATTAAATTGAATTAGATGAGAGAAATTTGGGATTTAAAACATAGGAAACTGGCCATCCTGGGATCCCTGTTTTGAAGCCTGAAGTGCCATGATTACCGAATAGCTTTGCTGGTATGCCTGAATTTTTAAAAATGGGCTATCAGTTAAAATATTCTTTGTTTGCTCTTAGTGGTAGTGTGGTGCTTTACCTTGTTTTTGTAGGCCTTGTGTCCATTGTAAAGATAGTTTTGTGCTTTTATGCAGGTTTTTGATTTTAAGTTGAGTGATGAGGAAATGAAGACTATCCTTTTGTTCAACAGGAACTGGAGATGCTGCCCATTTCATTGGTGAGCTATTATTAACAAAGTGACTATTCTCATTTAATTTTTGATGCAAATATTTGAATTGTTATATATGCAACACAATGATCAGGGAATGACTCCTTTGTAAATAGAGTTAAAGGCAGAGGTTTGATGTAGAAGAGAAGGAAGCATTGCTTTCTTTTTAACTTGCAAATTGTCACAATACCTTTTTCACTGTGTATTGCTGAAAAAAAAAGTCATGCTGCTGAAACTATTGATTCGGCACTTATTATGGCAGAATTGCAAGAATACAAACCTCCAAGTAGAACAACAAATAATATTTACATGAGAAGGGTGTGCTTGATTAGTTGGCAGGTTGAATTTGATTGGTAGAGGCATTACCTTGGAGAATGCACAGCGAATGCCTATTCCAGAAACGCAAATATGCCAAGCATGGATGTGTTTTTTTCTGTTTGAAAAGCACAGGACTCTGCTTTTGAATGTGTATGACTTCTAGCTTGCATGACAGAGCCACACTGCTACTCTGATTGATGATCTTAAATTAATTGTTGGTGTAGTTCTGAGCACATTCGAGATCATTTTGCAAGTCTGTCCAACAACAGATATGAGTTTACAATTGGTAATTTGTTCTAAGTTTTGTAAATAGGATCTTGTTGAGTACATCAGTACTCTGCCTGTTGTCTATAGGCAGAGCAATATATCATTTGATATTTGAATTTGATTGGTAGAGGCATTACCTTGGAGAATGCACAGCGAATGCCTATTCCAGAAATGCAAATGTACCAAGCATGGATTTTTTTTTCTGTTTGCAAAGCACAGGACTCTGCTTTTGAATGTGTATGACTTCTAGCTTGCATGACAGAGCCACACTGCTACTCTGATTGATGATCTTAAATTAGTTGTTGGTGTAGTTCTGAGCACATTTGAGATCAAGTCTGTCCAACAACAGATATGAGTTTACAATTGGTAATTTGTTCTAAGTTTTGTAAATAGGATCTGGTTGAGTACATCAGTACTCTGCCTGTTGTGTATAGGCAGAGCAATATACCATTTGATATTTACACCTTACGCACTTGGCATCATATTGGCACCGAAATTTATAAATTGTATTACTTCTCTATATGATACACAGAACTTCTTTTTGAATTGATTACAGCATCCTGATAATATTTGTGTTATTACTGACCATGCATTGTGCCTTTTTCAGCTTGGAAGCATTCTCTGGTTCATTCCCTGTGATCCTGACCAGAGTCAACTTTCCTGGTATGATTTAATAAAAGCTAAACACTTAAACTATTTCCCATTGTCCATTCTACATGGCACTAGCTCTACTGATCTGAATCAGTTTGCCAGCCAATCAGAATGGTTCTTCTGAAGACATAAATTGTTGTTTCCCCTTGTGGGCGGCACGGTGGCACAGTGGTTAGCACTGCTGCCTCAAAGCGCCAGAGACCCGGGTTCAATTCAGGCAACTGACTGTGTGTAGTTTGCACATTCTCTCCGTGTCTGCGTGGGTTTCCTCCGGGTGTTCCGGTTTCCTCCCACAGTCCAAATATGTGTAGGTTAGGTGAATTGACCATGCTAAATTGCCCGTAGTGCTAGGTGCATGGGTAAATGTAGGGGAATGGGTCTGGTTGGGTGCACTTTGGTGCGTCGGTGTGGACTTGTTGGGCCGAAGGACCTGTTTCCACACTGTAAGTAATCTAATCTGATGAGAAACTCATCAGGCCTGACAGCATCAGTGTAGACAAAAACTCTCTACATGAATGTTCCTCAGTTGTTGAATTTGGAGACGCTTATGAAAAGTAACCAATCGCCATTTTAATCAGATATAAAAAAAAATCCTTTTTAGGACCAGGATTGAACAGTTTTTGTAATTAAATGATACTGAAGGTAAATAGTTAATTTGGTGTAGTCTTTGCCTTACTTGGGCTGAAACAATAAATTGTCATGCAATATTAAAATAGCAGCACTGAGAGAAGGTGAAAATGATAAAGGAAAACTTTTCATTGGAGCAAAGAAGGATGAGAGGTGACTTGATAGAGGTGTACAAGATGTTGAGAGGCATAGACAGAGTGGGTAGTCAGAGACTTTTCCATGGCGGAAATGTCTATCACAAGAGGGCAATAATTTTAACATAATTTGGAGGAAGGCTGAGGGGAGATGTAAGAGATTCTTTCCACAGAGAGTGGCGGGTGCTTGGAATGCACAGCTGGCAGTGGGAGTAGAGACAGATACATTAGGGGCATTTAAGCGACTCTTGGATAGGCGCATCGATGATAGGGAATGTAGATTAGTCTGATCTTGGAGTAGGATAAAAGGCTGGCACAACATTGATGGCCGAAGGGCCTGTGCTGTGCTGTACTGTTCTTTTGTGACTTGAGGATAGATGCAAGAAACCAATTTTGGATGAATGGGAAATGAAAAGTATAGATGGCATGTCTCTTTTCTTTTGTCATCAGTCGGCAAGTTCTTCACTACCAAGTGACTAAATGTAATCATTATAAAAGATTTGTATCTTCCCGTAGGCTGATCATGAAAGGTAGTCTGGATGATGATGTAGAGCACTGTCAGGAACAATCAGCTCTGGAATGAGCTAGAGAAGAAGCTCTTTTAGACCTTCTGTTTCTTTTAATTTATAAAGATAGTGATTGTGAAGATCTATGACCCCACAAGAGGGGCCTCTTGGTTCGAGATCGGTCAAAAGAATCGACAAATGCAGTCTATTCAAAAAACAAGGGTCATTAGTTTGTTGAATTAAGGTACCTTGATGCAATTCTATCCAGCAACACAGAGATTGAAGCTTCTGTGTTCCGTGGTGAAGTTGCGCAATTACATTTGAAAATTACACATTATTTATATGTTTTTTAGTAATAGTACAACCTTAATCACAAGAAAGACCAATCACGTATAATAAGGTGACATGATTTACAGCAAGTTAATCCAATGATATTTCTTGGGAAAGGGTTCTTAATTACAAAAAAAATCCAATCAACTGTAATATGGTGATATGATTGAAGACAGGCTAATCCAATGGTATTTTCTTTAAGAAGGATATCTTATTTACGTAAATTATCATGCCATGCATCAGTTCAAGGTTAGTTCAAATGGTCAATTAATGTGTTAGTGTTCATCTTATGAAAACTCTATTGTCCTCTTATCTTTGAACTACAACTTAATTCTGCAAATCAGCAGTATGGTTCACAGGCCAGTTTATAGTATTCTTTCAAATCGAGAAACCATTTTGTTATAATGAAAATCTACATATTTTTGTTGCCTAAATTCAAATTTTAGATCCTCATTCTCCCCTTTGGTCACTCTATGACCACACTATAAAGGCATGGATCAAATTTATCCAATTCAATGGCAGCAAAGACTGCCATACTTCCTCTGACTCCGAAGGGGAATCAAGGGCAGCCAATGAAGTTTCCTCATCATGATTTAAGTAAAGAAGAAGCATTTTCTGGATGGAACCAATATTGTCAATAGAAGTTAATATTTTAGCAATAATAAGCAATATAATTGCTATAGCAATACCAACGAAAAGGCCAATTAAAACAATAGCACCATACAAAGACATATTAATCAGTTGTACCATGAGCCAAAACCCCAATCTTCCCATCCTGCATCTTCGTTCATTTGGTTGACAAAAGTGTGCATATTATCAATATGTCTAGTAATGTTTTCGAAAAGATCAGTGACCCTCCTAATGCATTTTCCTCTAACTATAATGCAAAATCCACCTTCCTTTGCAAGTATGTAAACGGTTTTGTTGGGCAAATAAGCGCAATTCTGAAAGCATGTCCCTAATTTCTATTAAAGCAGCTGTTGTCTCATTTCCCAAAATTGTGAGTCCACAATTGAGATAATTATGGTTTTGATGACTAATAATTCTTAAGGACTCTCCTATTGAAAGAACACTAAGAGCTGCATATGCCAATAAGTGTGTTTTACTTCTTGATATGGCCTTTGGATTCTTCCATTCTGCACAAGTGTCAGGAGAAACTGTATGTTTTAAAGGGAAATTATGATTTCAGTGCCATGTAATTGGACAGGGAACAGGAGTTGAAAATAGTGTTCCTACAGCTACGGCATGAGGACTACTTGCTCTATTCAGGACAAGGTAGTTAGCTGCCTTACTTTAACTGAAAAAAATATATTCAGGTTTAGCATAGGCAATAATGGGACCTTCCCAATAAGAAGCAGACTATCTTTGTGACTTCCTGGGGTATGTGGATAATCCTTGATCACATAATTTGGCCCTGGGTGCTGAGGGTGAAAATCATCCATTACTAATGAGGTGAGTTTCTTGGTAAGAAACATGGTCAACATCCCAAAATGGTTCTTTCCCTCCAATAACTGGGAAAATATTAGTGCCGTTAGGGGTATCATAATGAAGGTGGGTATTGTTACCCGCTCCACATAGAGTTTGAATTCCAGTGATAATAAGAATGCATTTTTCGTTAAGGCATACAAATGAGATGCAAGGTCCTTCAGAAAAGCAGTGGCGACTAATACATTTAATCATAGCACAGGAAAAAAATGGAAGCACTCTTACGTAAGCGCACTGCCATTCCTTACCCTTGTAGTAATTTGGATAGGATATTGCGGATTTATTGGAGGAAGTCCACAAACAAGGAGCAGGTGCGGATAGGTAATAACTAAAAGATATTACGTCCTGTAAATACTTTAGTACTATTCCATACCCCCCATGTTAGGATTTGGAAGGATAAAAGGGGTCAGTGAGTCTCTTATTGAAGTAAGGGCATAACAAATTACTTCATCCTCTCCAAACATTTTATTATGGGTCTCTAAAAACATCCCCCCTTTGTCTCTTTTACTCCGTGATCTATCTGAAAGGGGATAAGGCTTATCAGGGATGCCCATAGTACAAATGTAATCAAACTGCACACAACGCCTTTACATGGTAAAGACCATTTAGACTTGTTCTGTAAATGAACAGTTAATTTCTATGCAGTTGACCATGGTAAAAGTCATTCTTGGCAACATTCAGTCTTTTGGCACACACAAGGACATCTTCCTGGCATAGTTGGTACACAGTCTCCGTTTGCTCAGGATTGCACAGGTAAACTGTCCCTTCTTGTGCACCAATGCTGGCAATGGCAAGTCCACACAACAAGGTCAAGTTCGATCTTAATCATCTCCCACCTTGCAAGGTTGGAGACCACGAAGTGTCCATTGTAATAAAGTATAAACCATTTCCTTCTTGTATATAAGTATATACAATATACATATATTCAATTAAAATACGCAGCAGCAAAGAAATAACACAAACTAATTTGGTAGAGGTCACCCATATTCTGGTTTGAGTACTGCGGGAGTACCTTATTTGAGGCCATAATTTGTGCTGTTCAGCAGGCTAGAAGCCCTAAGAGCAATTTTAAAACAAATAATTCTCAAATTAATCAAACTCAAATAGCCCACTGGAGTAAATATATTGCCCATACTGGCAAAAAGCTCGTTCATTTTAAATGATGCACTAGAGATTCCCTTCCTCCCCATTATTTTCTTGTTTTATATGGAAAAGCCCAGGCATGGGTGAATTAAGCAAACCTATTTTTA
>NC_057728.1:401479-404329 GCF_004010195.1 Chiloscyllium plagiosum | reverse complement strand
AGGCCGTCTGTGTGTTGAGCTACTGTAAATGGGGAGAAACTGAATGAGTATTTTGTATCAGTGATTACTTTGGAGAAGGATTTGGAAACTAGAGAACTTAGGAAATAAATAACGACATCTTGAATGATGTTGCTATTACAGAGGAGGTGGTGCTGGACATCTTAAAGAGCATAAAGGAGGATAAATCTCTGTGACCTGATCAGGTTTACCCTAGAACTTTTCAGGAAGCAACAGAAGTGATTACTGGGCCCCTTATTGAGATATTTGTATTACGAATAGCCACAGGTGAAGTGCTGGAAGACTGGATGTTGACTAATTTGGTGTGACTATTTAAGAAAGGTGGTAAGGAAAAGCCAGGGAACTATGGACTGGTGAGCCTGACACCAGAGGTGGGCAAGTTGTTGGAGGGGACCTTGAGGGTCATGATTTACAAGTAATTGGAAAGGCAAGGAGTGATTAGGGATAATCAACATGGCTTTCTGCATGCAAAATCATGTCTCACTGACTTGGTGGAATCTTTTGAAGAAGTAACAAAGAGGATCGATGAATGCGGAACGATGGATGTGATCTGTACGGACTTCAGTGAGTCATTTGACAAGGTTCCACCTGGTAGATTGATTAGCAAGGTTAGCTCATATGGAATACAGCGAGAATTAGCAATTTGGATGCAGAACTGACTCGAAGTAGGAGATGGAGGGTGGTGGTTGAGAGTTGCTTTTCAGACTGGAGGCCTCTGCCCAGCAGCATGCCACAAGGATTAGTGCTGGGTCCTCTCCTTTTTGTCATTTATATCCAGGAATCCCCTACTTTTTTGAATGTTCACTTTACGCCACTTCACTTTTATAAAATACCTACATTAGGAACTGTTTTCGCGAATCTGAAGAGGATTTTCTCTTTTACAAAAAATGGCAAAATTTTTCCCATATAAATGATACACCTACGCTTTACGTCACTTTTGGTTTACGAAAACTTTCCTGGGAATGCTTTACTTTCGGATAGCGGGGGATACTTGTAAATGATTTGTATGTGAACATAGGAGATATTGTTAGTAAGTTTGCAGTTGACACCAAGATTAGTGGTGTAGTAGACAGTCAAGAACGTTACCACGTATAACGGGATCGTGTTCAAATGGGTTAGTGGGCCAAGGAGTGGCAGATGGACTTTAATTTATATCAATGTGAGGTGCAACATTTTGGAAAGGCAAATCAGGGTAGGATTTATACACTTAATGATAATGTCCTGGTGAGTGTTCCTGAACAGAGACCTTGGAGTGCAGATTCATAGTTCCTTGAAAGTGGAGTCACAGGTAGATGGGATACTGAAGAAGGCATTGCTTGTCTTTATTGGTCAGTGCAATGAGTAAAGAAGTTGGTAGGTCAAGTTGTGGATGTACAGGTCATTGATTAGGCTACTTTTGGAATACAGTGTTCAGTTCTGGTGTCTCTGATATAGGAAGGATGTTGTGAAACTTGAAAGGGTTTTGAAAAGATTTACAAGGATGTTGCCAGAGTTGGAGGGTTTAACCTATTTGGAGGTGCTGAAATGGCTGGGACTGTTTTCCTTGAAGCATTTGAGACTGAGGGGTCAGCTTATAGACATGTATAAAATCATGAGGGAAATATATAGGATGAAGAACAAAGGTCTTTTCCCCAGTGTAGTGGAATCCAAAACTAGAGGGCATAGTTTTAAGGTGAGAGGAGAAAGATTTAAAAGGGATATGAGGCAACCTTTTCACGCAGAGGGTGGTGGTAAGTACGGACTGATCTACCAGTGGAAGTGGTGGAGGCTAGTACAATTACATTTAAAAGGCATCTGGATGGGTGAATAGGAAGGGTTTAGAGGGATACGGGTCAAATGCTGGCCAATGGGACTAGACTAATTTAGCATATCTGGTTGGCTTGGACGACTTGGACCAAAGGGTCTGTTTCTATGACTCTGCAATAGGTTAAATACATAAACAACAGGAAGCCTTTAAAAAAATACTTCAAGATGTTCAATAACAAAATCTCAGTGAGAATGACCCATTAGCATATCTGGTTGGCTTGGACGACTTGGACCGAAGGGTCTGTTTCTATGAGTCTGCAATAGGTTAAATACGTAAACAACAGGAAGCCTTTAAAAAAATACTTCAAGATGTTCAATAACAAAATCTCAGTGAGAATGACCCATCCTTGGCTTACCAAGGAAAGCTCATGAATACATTTGAGGAACAGAAGTTTGCCTCATCGCGATGCATGACTTTTGCCCCATCTCATCTCATCTAATGTGATCTTGCCCACCTCTGAGCCTTCAGGGCAGATTGCAAATATAATAGGCAATCTCCATAGATCTGGCACAAGACAACTAGTGAGTGAGTTGCGTGCTTTTGTCTGTAACACTGGCAGCTTGAAGCAGGTGAATGTACATTGAGAAGGCATCAAAGGCTGAAACTGACCTAATGGATGCAATATAAAAGGTGAAACTGCAAGCCTGACCTCAGCCGCATGAAAAGTGGCTCAGTGGTTAGCACTGCTGCCTCACAGCACCAGGGTCCCAGGTTCGACCCCCACCTCGGGTGACTGTCTGTGTGGAGTTTGTACATTCTCCCCATGTCTGCGTGGATTTCCTCCGGGTGCTCTGGATTCCTCCCACAGACCAAAGATGTGCAGGTCAGGTGAATTGGCCATGCCAAATTGCCCCATAGTGTTAGGTCAATTAGTCAGAGAGAAATAGGTCTGGGTGGGTTACTCTTCGGAGGGTCAGTGTGGGCTGGTTGGGCTGCTGGGCCTGTTTCCACACTGTCGGGAATCTAATCTTAAAAAAAAAAATTGCACTGATTTAAACTTAATTAATTTATTTAAGGGTTACAAC
>NC_057728.1:388540-401396 GCF_004010195.1 Chiloscyllium plagiosum | reverse complement strand
TCAGGTGAATTGGCCATGCCAAATTGCCCCATAGTGTTAGGTCAATTAGTCAGAGAGAAATAGGTCTGGGTGGGTTGCTCTTCGGAGGGTCAGTGTGGGCTGGTTGGGCTGCTGGGCCTGTTTCCACACTGTCGGGAATCTAATCTTTAAAAAAAAAAAGACTTGCACTGATCTAAACTTAATGACTTTATGTAAGGGTTGCAACTTGGTACTTTTTGGTTTCAAAAGCATTTGAAATAATCAGGCTTGCAGTCAGCCAGCCAGAAATAATTTCCTTTAGTATATGACCAGCATCAGAGGATCATTAAAGTGTGTGCCAAATTCTCATGGAACTACCATAATGTGCTATTTGGTAATCTCAGGTTCCCCAGCTATTCTTTCCAACAGATAGCTCCAGCACCTGTGACTTGACTGGCTGTTGAGCCCAGTGATTTATTCCTGAAGAAGGGCTTATGCCCGAAACGTCGATTCTCCTGTTCCCTGGATGCTGCCTGACCTGCTGCGCTTTTCCAGCAACACATTTCCAGCTCTGATCTCCAGCATCTGCAGACCTCACTTTCTCCCCAGTGATTTACCCTATCACAGTAGCACAGGAAAGCTACAAGCTGAATCATCTTTACATCAATGCCAGAGTTGAGCAAGCATTTACAAATGGATTTTTTTGCTTCAGTAAGGTGGCTCTCCACCACCTACTCCAAGTAAATAGAGACAAATATCGGCCTTGCAAGTAATTCCATTAAATAAGTTTCTTTAAAGTAACTTGTAAGGATTATTCATAGCTGAAACATAGAGCTCATCAGAAACCAAAACACAAATTGCTGGAAAAGCTCAACAGGTCTGGCAGCATCTGTGGATAGAAATCAAAATTTGCCATTCAGGTCAGGTGACCTGTCCTCAGAACTGACCGTTGCAGCAGAGACAAGATTAGAATGGTGCTGGAAAAGCACAGCAGGTTAGGCAGCATCTGAGGAACAGGAAAATCGACATTTCGGGCAGGAGCCCTTCATCAGGATCTGTAGTCCTCACTTTCTCCTGATCATTACAGCAGTCCACTAATGGCATCTGACCAACTTAAAAATGTTCCAACCATCTCTACTCTTCCTTTGTTAAGCAGTCCTCTATCTATGATCTAGCACCTAAAGCTCTGAGCCCTTACATATTAATTAACCATGATGTAATTTAATGGCAGAAGTTTGAAGAACAGAATGGTCTTTCTTCCCCTTTTTTTTAATCAGTTCTTATTTTCTAAAAAAAATGTTAATGTCTGTTGCTGCTGCAATTGAAGTCAGTAAACTAAGTATACCAAAAGGTATTCTGGGATGACCATATGTGCATGGTTCAGTCAACACTTCCCTTTGATGGAAAGGAGGTATAAATGTATCTATCAATTTAAAGAGGAGAAGTGGAGCTATTATTCTAACAATGGGCTGGATTTTACAGTAAACATAATGGTGAAGATCAACAAAAAAATTTTGATAACTACACGTGCACGTTGAGTTTTGCCAGGAAACTTAATTGTTCAAAGACATTGTGTGAAGTTGCTGCACTTACGTATATGTACTAACATGATCTGAAATTGTTAAATATGTCTATTTTTGTATAAGTATCCTTGTGTGATAAACCTTAGCCATTGTTAAGCAATCTCTCTATAGGACTAAAACTTAACGTATACAGAGAGTTTCATCCCTCCAGATTGTTCACTGTTGGTGATCTGAAGGAATGAAATGTTTTTCTATTTTTCTTTCTGCTGTTCTCTATTTACCTTTATTTCACTTAATGTAGCTGAATTGTGATTGTCAATAACTGCTACCTCCTGGTTCAGTGCTGGCCCTTAAAGAAACTTCATTGTTAGCAAGTTTTGAGAAGGTTTGTAGCTCAGGGTGAGGTTCTGGATGTAGGTTTGCTCGCAGAGTTGGTAGGTTCATTCTCAGATGTGTCATCACCCTACTAGGTAACGTCTTCAGTGAGCCTCCGAATGAAGCATTGGTGGTGTAGCCCACTTTCTATTTAAATGTCTGGGTTTCCTTGGGTTGACAATGTCATTTCCTATGGTTTGGTCATTTCCCATTCTTTTTCTCAAGGGGTAGTAAGTGGGATCCAAGTCATTGTGTTTGTTGATAGCGTTCCGGTTGGAATGCCATGCTTCTAGGAATTCCCGTGCATGTCTCAGTTTGGTTTGTCCTAGGATGAATGTGTCGTCCCAGTCGAAGTGGTGTCCTTCCTCATCCATATGTAAGGATACTAGTGAGAGTGGGTCATGTTGTTTTGTGGCTAGTTGATGTTCCTGTACTCTGCTGGCGAGTTTTCTGCCTGTTTGTCCAATGTAGTCAGCCTGTATTGGCAAAATATACTTCTACCTGTACTAGTCTCACTCCCTGCACTAAGCCCATTGCTATGAATGTTATGACGCTTAAAGTGTTCATCCAAGTACGTTTTAAAGGTTGTGAGAGTTCTTGCTTCAACTACCCTCTCAGGCATTGTGGTCTCGGCCCCCCACAAATTCTGGATGAAAGCATCTTTCTAGATCCCATCTAAACCTGTTGCCTTTCACTTTAAATTTATGCCCCCTTGTTAATGACTCTTCAACTAAGGGGCACAGCTGCTTTCTATTCACCCTCTATATGCCCCTCAAAATATTATACACCTTTATAAGGTCCCCAGGCAATGCACTCTACTCCAAAGAACACAATCCAGGCTTATCCATCTTCTCGTCAAAATTGAAATGCTCAATCCCAGACAAAATCCTGTTGAATGTCAGTTGCACTCTGATACCTGTGTTCTTCTGAGCTTCCTTGTGTCTTGCCATTCATTGATTACTTGATTGTCTTGTTCCCTTTTCCAAATTGCATCTCCTCACATTTATCAGGGTTAAATTCCAATTGACACTGTTCTGCCCATCTCACCAATCCATTTATATACTTCTGCAACGTAACACCTTCCTCACCGTCAACCACCTGGCCAATCTTTGTGTCAGTTGTAAACTGTTACCCGTCCCACATTCTCATCTACATTTATGCATATTACAAACAAAAAGGGGTCATCACTGATCCCTATGGTATGCCACTCCACGCCAGCCTCCAGTAATGTAAACGGCCTTCTAGATTCAATCTGTCTCCTATCACTAAGCCAATTAATTCTGGTATCCATCAAAAATTTTGAGAAGCAGTTCAAATGTATTGTTCATTCACTGCAAGTAAAATCGATTCGGTATGAGGAATTCTTATAATGTCTCTTGAATTATTAGAAATATCTCTAACTTTATTCTCTTTATTTTTTAGGTGTATTAATCACAAGGACTACCCGTTCAAATAAACTTTTAAACGTGTACTTCAAGTGGAACATCCTGGTCACGTGTTTGAAAATTTGTGGCTTCTCTATTTATAGACGTAAACAGTAGAATTAATTACTAGGGATCTAAAATACTCCATTTTTAAAAAACTGTATACTAGCATGATTTACATCCATGGTGAACAACTGAAGTATTACATCTCTGTAACTGTACTTTGATATATTTTAGAAGTTACTTGTTCTTATTATGTTCATAATGCAGACAAACATTTTAGAATGTAATGTTGCAATTCTGCTTGGGTGCCTCATTGTGTTGCTCTGCAAATCTGGGAATTGCAGTCACATTGCTCACAATTTCCTGGTGTGAATGGTTGGAGGGTGAAACTCATGCTGGTGACATCAGCTTGGAGCATTGACCTTCTGTTCTAATTTGTGAAGCACAGCAATCTTCTTGATTTGTGTTATATGTCTTTGTTTATCACTTATAAGCCCAATAATAAATATAAAGGACAAAGATTGAAATAAACTTATTATTGGCCCAAAGACAGCATTACATTGAGCAGAGCTTTGTCATTGTGTCAAGGCAGAAACCAATTCCATATTGCACCTTAGTGGACAGAATAATTAATTTAAAAATTAGTTAGAATAAGTCAGGATTCTTCTAATCTTTGAATATTGGATAACTAAATAGTCATAATATAGAAATAGGAACTGCTGGAAAGACTCAGCTGGTCAGGCTGCATTTGTGGAAAGAAATACAGTTTATGCCTGAGTCTAATATAACTCCTTTTTGGAACTTGAATAAGAGACTGATTCAGTTTCAAAGTGATGGAGATATTAGCTGGAGAGCAGGGTTTTGATAAGGACTGAAGGCTGTGGGCTTAATTTTGCTGGCCCAGTTGGTGTAGGTGGCACCAGGCTGAAAATTAGGGCAGGGTCACATTTTAAAGAGATACCTGATCCATTCCCACCTTTGAGGGAAATTCCCAGGGACAGACATAGGGATTAAAATCACAGATCACTCCAATGACACAGTCAGTAGCCCCAAATAAGCACTTCTGTCCAATGTTTACAGGATTTTCCTGACATTAGATCAGCAGAACCTGACTGTTCTTGATATGATTTTCTACTCTGGAGTTGTGGGTGCTGAGATGACCTAAAGTGCAATGTAGGATCTACACATCCTAACACATGTGGGGTTTGAAGAGGAATTGGGTAGGATGTTTGGATTTCCTCATGTTCCTTCTATTGTTTGCATTTGATCTCCTCCTGGACTTTTCGTGGATGCTTGAGATAGCTGACAACTTCATGAAAGTTTCTGAATTTAAGCAGTCCAAGGTTCCTTGATGTGCTCCATTCAACAATACTGACTGTTTCTGTATCCTTGATGAGAGCCATTTAGTTCTTAGCTCTCAATGGGATAGGTCATTGCTTGTGTACATTTTGAACTATAATTTAACTCAAGTCCCATTGTCTGTTGCCTGAATGGTTAAAGTGCAATGTGGTGAGTATCTCTCTTTACAGAGGCAGCAACTTTCCTGGCATATACTGATGCTTGTTTCCAGGTTTGACTTGGGGCATGCAATCTACACTCCGTCTCTGAGTCTCTCCAACATCTCTGGTGTCTTCTCAATCAAGTCTGACTCAATTGCAGACTTTATGACCTTCTATTTCAAATTTGCCATGAGTTTTGGCCACTGAAAACTATTACTTATTAATTCAAATGTGCTGAGGGTTGTGGCTTGGAAAATGATATTATTCTGATTGACTTAGGTGGAGCTAAATTCTATTGGCTCAAGGTGTAGTAGGTAAGGCATCTGAACTTAGGGCTTGGATTAGTACCTGGGAGAATGATGTTATTGATATCACTGAGACTTGGTCGAGGGAAGGGCATGCTGGGTAACTAAATATCACAGGATATTGATGCTGCAGGTGGGATAGAGAGGAAGGTAAATGGGGTGGAGGAGTTGTTGGTCAGAGAGGATATCCACAGCTGTGCTGAAGGAGGGTATTATGGAGCACTTGATCAGTGAGGCAATATTGGCAGAGTTCAGAAATATCCCCAAGTGCTGGGGCTGTACTACAGGTAATCCCAACAGCGAGCTTGAGATAGAGGTACAAATATGTGTGCAGTTTTGGTCGCCATACTATAGGAAGGATGTGGAGGCCCTGGAACGGGTGCAGAGGAGGTTTACCAGGATGTTGCCTGGTATGGTAGGAAGATCGTATGAGGAAAGGCTGAGGCACTTGTTTTCATTGGAGAAAAGAAGTTTTAGGGGTGACTTGATAGAGGTGTATAAGATGATTAGGGGTTTAGATAGGGTCGACAGTGAGAATCTTTTTCCACTTATGGAGTCAGCTATTACAAGGGGGCATAGCTTTAAGTTAAGGGGTGGTAGGTATAGGACAGATGTTAGGGGTAGGTTCTTTACTCAGCGAGTCGTGAGATCATGGAATGCCCTGCCAGTAGCAGTGGTGGACTCTCCCTCTTTATGGGCATTTAAATGGGCATTGGATAAGCATATGGAGGATAGTGGGCTAGTGTAGGTTAAGTGGGCTTGGATCGGCGCAACATTAAGGGCCAAAGGGCCTGTACTGCGCTGTATTTTTCTATGTTCTATCGTGGATCAGGTTAATAGGCTTGAACAGATTGATATTAATAAGTGGATGTGTGGAAATTCTTGGAAAGCATCAGGATAGATTAGTCCCCAGGATCGGACCAGATATATCCAAGGTTACTATGGGAAGCGAGGAATGAGATTGCTGTGCCTCTTTGGTGATGACCTTTGCATCCTCACTCTCCATGGGAGTAATACCAGATGATTGGAGGGAGGCGAATGTTGCTCCTCTGTTCAAGAAAGGGAATAGGGAAATCCCTGGGAATTAGAGGCCAGTCAGCCTTACATCTGTGGATGGCAAGGTATTGGAAAGGATTATGAGAGATTGGACTTATGACTCTTTGGAAAAAAATAGTTTGATTAAAGGTAGTCAGCATGTCTTTGTGAGGGGCAGGTCATGCCTCACAAGCCTTATCGAGTTCTTTGAGGATGTGATGAGACAAGTTGACGAAGGTCAAGCAGTGGATGTGCTGTTTATGGATTTCAGTTAGGCATTTGATAAGCTTCCCCACAGTAGGCTCATTCAGAAAGTTCAGGAGATATGGGAATACAGGGGAGTTTGGCTGTCTGGATACAGAATTGGCTGGCCAAAAGGAGGCAGCGAGTAGTGGTGGATAGAAAGCATTCCTCCTGGAAGTTGGTGACCAGTGGTGGACCACAGGGATTTGTTCTTCAGCCTCTGCTCTTTGTAGCTTTTATAAATGACTTGCGTGAAGAAGTGGAAAGGTTGGTTAGTAAGTTTGCCAGTGACGCAAAGGTCGGTGGTGTTGTAGATAGTGTCGAGGGCTGTTGCAGGCTGCAACAAGATATTGACAGGATGCAGAGCTGGGCTGAGAATTGGCAGATGGAGTTCAACCTGGAACAATGCGAAGTGATTCATCTTGGAAGGTCGAATTTGAATGCTGAATGCAGGGTTAAAGTCAGGATACTTGGCAGTGTGGGGAAACAGCAGGATCTCAGGGTCCACATAAGTTGATCCCTCAAAATTACCATTCAAGTTGATGGGGTTGTTAAGACGCATTAAGAAAGTGTTTTGACTTTCATTAACAGGGGTTTGAGTTTAAAAGCCATAGAGTTTTGCTGCAGCACTATAAAACCCTGGTTAGACCACACTTGGAATATTGTGTCCAGGTCTGCTTGCCTCATTATTGGAGGAATGTACATACTTTAGAGAGGGTGCAGAGGAGATTTCCAAGTATTCTGCCTGGATTGGAGGGCTTGTCTTAGGAAGAGAGGTTCAGTGAGCTAGGGCTTTTCACACTGGAGAAAGGAAGAAAGAGAGATGACTTGATAGAGGTGTACAAGATGATGAGGCCCAGATAGAGTTGGTAGCTAGAGGGCAGGGCAGAAATGACTGTCACAAGGGGTCATAATTTTAAGATGATCGGAGGAAAGTATGGGGAGATGTCCGAAGTAGGTTCTTTACACAGAGAGTGGTGGCTGCCTGGAATGCACAGCCAGCAGTGGTAGTAGAGTCAGAAACATTAGGACATTTAAGCTACTGCTGGACAAGCTCATGGATGGCAGTAAATTGAGGGGTGTGGAGGTTAGGTTCATTTGAGATTAAAATAAATGCTCGGCACAATGTCTTGGCTGAAGGGCCTGTACTATGATGTACAATTCTATGTTCTATGTCAATGTTCTATGACAACAGTCCCTTTATTTATTGGAGAGAACAGCTATCCCTGTATTTATTCCAGTTACCTGCAGTCCCCATTGTTCTAACAGGGAACAGCAGTTCCTGTCTTTATTGTGATGAACAACAGTCCCTGTCTTTATTTTAGAGAACAGAGAACGCTGACTTTGTTATAAATTTAAAAATCACACGACACCAGGTTATAGTCCAACAGGTTTATTTGGAAGCACTAGCTTTCAGAGTGCTGCTCCTTCATCAGGTGGTTATGGAGCAGGACCATAAGATACAGAATTTATAGCAAAAGATTACAGTGTCAGGCAGCTAAAATGATCTATTGATCAAACCTAGATTGCTGTTTTAAGAATGGGTTGCAGGTTTTGGTTCATTAATATGTAAATCCTAGAACTTCTTTTAAGTCAAGATAACTTAAGGTTTTATATAAAAAAAGTAACATCTCAGCTCAGACAATACATTACAGGTGTGAAGTTAGAGTCTGTCTGTATCCCAGTCTTGAGTCTATTTCCAAAGTTGAATTTATAAAATATTACATAGATTAACTGCTTGCATTGACTACCTGCAGATTGTATGCTTTTTGAGCAAAATAAAATGTATCTGCAAATATAATTCAGCAAATACAAATTCACCCCCTGGACTTATATGTGTGTGTGTGCGTGCATGTGTGAGAGAGTGAGAGTGAATGTGTGCATGTGAATGTGTGAGTGCACGTGTGAGAGTGTATGTTTGCATGTGTGCATGCTTGGTAAAGTGCGTGTTTGAGTGTAATAGAATATAAGCCTGTGAGAGGATGTGAGTATGGGGGTGAGAGGTGTATGTGTGTGTGTATATGAGCATTTGTATGAGAGAGGGTCTGCATGAGTGTGTGAAAGTGCAAGGGTATGCATGTGTGTGTGTATGTGTGTGAGAGAATATATAGTGTAGTGGGGTCACCTGTATATGCCAACATTTTCATTTACAAGTTCGAACAAGACTTCTTTGCTGCACAAGACCTCCAACCAACACTTTACACCAGTTATATTGATGACATTTTTTTCTTCTGGACCCATGGTGAGGAGTCTCTGAAACAACTGCACAATGATATCAACACATTCCTTCCCACCATCAGACTTACCATAGAGAACTCTTTAGTATCTGCCTCATTCATGGACACACGCATCTCCATCAAGGACAGACACCTCAGTACCTCAGGAAAAGGTGAAGACTGCAGATGCTGGAGATCTGAGTCAAGGAGTGTGGTACTTGAAAAGCACAGCCTGTCAAGCAGCATTCAAGGAGCAGGAGATTCCACATTTCTGGCACCAGCCCTTCATCAGGAATGAGGCTTGTGGCCCAAAGGTTGTGAGTCCGCTTCAGGATATGGGTGAAGAGCTTTAGGGCTGAAGAGATGACCTGGAGGGTGCTACCACAGCCACATCTACCTATCGCATTGTCAGCTACCTTCCCCCCCAGCCCTACTCCCCTCCAATTTACCTCTCAGCCCCCTTGGGCCACAAACCTCATTCCTGATGAAGGGCTGATGCCCGAAACATTGATTCTCCTGCTCCTCAGATGCTGCCTGACCGGCTGTGCTTTTCCAGCACCACACTCTTCAACCTCAGCACCTCACTCTACCGCAAGCCCCCAGATAACCTCATGATGCTACACCTCTTTAGCTTCCACCCTAAACATCCCATTTGGACAACCCTAGGAATGCACAAGATCTGTTCAGATGAGGAGAAATGTGACAGACACCTGAAGGTGCTCAAAGAAGCCCTCATAAGAAAAGAGTACGATGCTTAGCTCATCGATTGCCAGTTACAACATGCCACAGTGAGAAACTGTAATGGCCTCCTCAGGAGACAGACATGGGATGCAACTGTTAGGGTACCCTTCGCTGTCCAGTACTTTCTGGGAGTGGAAAAACTGTGCCATGTTCTTCACAGCCTGCAACACATTATCGATGAGGATGACCACCTTGCCAAGACCTGCCTCTACCTCCACTTCTGTCTTTAAACAATCACCTAACCTTAAACAGACCAAGTCTGCCTCAAGATTGGGATACAGACAGACTCTAACCTCATGTCTTTAATGCATTGTCTGATCTGAGATGTCACCCTCTTTTTATGAAACCTTAAATTAGGGATCAGTTAAGATTAGGGCCTGTAATGGGAAGTTGTGCATGGAGTCTGAAGAGATAGGAGAGGCACGAAATGAATATTTTTCATCAGTATTCACACAGGAAAAAGATAATGTTATTGAGAACAATACTGAGATACAGGCTATTAGACTAGATGGGACTGAGATTCATAGGAGGCAGTGTTAGCAATTCTGGAAAGTGTAAAAATCAATAAGTCCCCTGGGCCGGATGGGTTTTATCCTTGGATTCTCTGGGAACCTAAGGAAGAGATTGCAGAGCCTTTGGCTTTGATCTTTATGTCATCATTGTCTACAGGAATAGTGCCAGAAGACTGGAGGATAGCAAATGTTGTTCCCTTGTTCAAGAAGGGGAGTAGAGACAACCCTGGATATTATAGATCTTTGAGCCCTACTTCAGTTGTGGGTGAAGTGTTGGAAAGGATTATAAGAGATAGGATTTATAATCATCAAGAAAGTAATAATTTGGTGAGGGATGGTCAACACAGTTTTGTGAAGGGTAGGTCATGCCTCACAAACCCTATTGAGCTCTTTGACAAGGTGACCAAACAGGTGGATGAGGGTAAAGCGGTTGATGTGGTATATATGGACTTCAGTAAAGCATTTGATAAGATCCCCCCAGTAGGCTATTGCAGAATATATGGAGGCATGAGATTGAGGGTGATTTAGCGGTTTGGATCAGAAATTAGCTATCTGAAAGAAGACAGAGTGGTGGTTGATGGGAAATGTTCATCCTGGAGTTCAGTTACTGGTGGTGGACTACAAGGATGTGTTTTGGGTCCACTGCTGTTTGCCATTTTTATAAATGATCTGGATGCAAGTGTAAAAGGATGGATTAGTGTCAGGGATTGGTACGAAAATATTCAGCCCTAGACTCACTCATATCGATCCAAATTAAAGAAAATGACTCATGCCACACAAACCTTGAATTATTGACTGTTATATTCGTGAGCTCACGGGGAGAGACAAGTTGACCTAATGGTTACAAGTCACTCCTACAAGATAGAGAGTTGCATGGTTATATCGATTACAATCATTTAACAATTAGCAAACTGTTAATTGGACTATAATAAGCAAGTGGGCAATCGGCCCAGTCACTAGTCATGTAGCTGTCTGGACAGTGCTGGTTAGTAGTTGATAAGCAAATGTTAGTATAATAATAGATTCTTGTAAAAGAAGAACATTCCCATGCTGGAAAAGAGTTCACTATCAGGTGCTAATACAGCTACAAGGTCAGCCACCTCACTGGGAACATACAAGTAGACACTAATATGAAAATTAAAATGGGTCCCAGGCTTTAATATGTGACAAAATGGCTGCTTGGGTTATAATAAATCTCCCAGAGTTAAAAAATTTGCGGATGACACTAAAGTCAGTGGGGTAATGAACAGTGCAGAAGGATGTTGCAGTTTACAGAGGGACATAGATAAGCTGCAGAGGTGGGTTGAGACATGGCAAATGGAGTTTAATGCAGAAAGATGTGAGGTGAGTAAATTGGAAGAAGTAACAGGAATACAGAGTACTGGGCTAATGGTAAGGATCTTGGTAGTATAGATGAGCAGAGAGATTTCAGTGTCTATGTGCATAGATTCCTAAATGCTGTCACCCAGGTTTTTAGGGTTGTTAAGAAGGCGTACGGTGTGTTAGCCTTTATTTGTAGAAGGATTGAGTTTTGGAGCCATGAGGTCATGTTGCAGCTGGATGAAACTCTGGTATGGCCACACTTGGAGTATTGAATACAGTTCTGATCGCTGCATTATTGGAAGTTGTGGAAGCATTGGAAAGAGTTCAGAGGAGATTTACCAAGATGTCGCCTGGTATGGAAAGAAAGTCATGTGAGAAAAGGTTGAGGGACCTGAGGCTGTTTTTGTTAGATAGAAGAAGGTTAAGAGGTGACTTAATAGAGGCGTACAGATGATAAGAGGACTAGATAGGGTGGACAGTGAGAGTCTTTTTCCTCTGATGGGGATGACTAGCACAAGGGACAAAGCTTTAAATTGAGGGGTGATGGATATAGGATAGCTATCAGAGGTAGGTTCTTTACTCAGAGAATAGTAAGGACGTGGAATGTCAGGGCCTCTATTGTACGAGGTTACCGGACATTTATTTTTCTTTCATTTGTCTTATTATCCAGTAGTAAGGACCTGCAACAATAGTAGACTCGCCAACTTTAAGGGTGTTTAAATGGTCATTGCATAAACATATGGATGATAATGGAATAGTGTAGGAAAGATGGGCTTCAGATTGGTTTCAGAGATCGGTGCAACATCAAAGGCCAGAGAGCCTGTACTGTGCTGTAATGTTCTATGTTCTGTGTTCTGGGATTTACATTTTAGTGAACAGAAAACTGCAACCCATTCTTAAAGATGAAAGACTTTACAGCAATGTAGGTTTGTCCAATATATCATTTCAGCTGCATGACACTGTAATCTTTTGCTATAAGCTCTTATGATCCAGCTCCACAGCTACCTGATGAAGGAGCAGCGCTCCGATCGCTAGTTCTTCTAAATAAACTTGTTGGATGATAACCTGGTGTTGTGTAATTTTTAACTTTGTCCTCTTCAATCCAACATCAGCCCCTCCACATCTTTGTTATAAAAAACAGCAGTCCCTATCTTTGTTATTGAGAACAGCTATCCCTATCACTGACATAGAGAAGAGCAGTACCTATCATTATTATACAGAACAGCAATTCCTGTATTCTTTATGATAGAAAATAGCAGTCCCTGTGTATATTACCATGAGCAGCAATTCCCTGCCTTAATTGTATAAAACAGCATTTCTTGTCTTTATATTAGAGAACAGCAGTACCTGTGTATCTTGTCGAGAACAGTAATTGCTCTGTATGTTACAGTGAACAGCATTCCCTTTCGTAATGACAGAAAACAGCAGTTCTTGTCTTTCTTTAAATAACAGCAGTCCTTGTCCTTATTACAGAGAAAAATAGTCCCTGCCTTTATTATTAGAGAATAGCAGTCTCTGTGCATTTTACAGTGAACAGAATTCCCATGCAACCAGCAGTCCTTATCTTTATGAGTGATAACAGCATTCTTTGTCTTTATTATAAACAACAGAAGTCTGCCTTTATTACAGGGAACAGCAGTCTCTGATTTTATTGTAGAGAACATTAGTTCCTGTCTTTATTATATTGACCAGCAGTCTC
>NC_057728.1:383861-388040 GCF_004010195.1 Chiloscyllium plagiosum | reverse complement strand
CTAACCCCAACTCTAACCATAACTCTAACCATACCCATCACCAGACTATTCCTCACACTGACTTTACCTGTAACCCTCAGTCTAACCCTAGACCTAACCTAAGCCTAACACAAGCCCTAACTCTAAGCCTAGCCCTAACCCTAACGTTAACCCTATCTCTAGCATTAAACCTAACCCTAAGCCTAACACAAATCCTTTCCAAAGTCCTAGCCAAAACACTAACAGAAACATAACCGGAATGCTATCCATTGTTCTGGATCTAAACCTAACCCTAGCACTATTCTAAGTCTAAGCCTAACTCTAGCACTAACCCTGACCCTAACCTTAACTTTAAACCTAATCCAAACCCTTACCCTAACTATAAGCGTAAAGCTAACGCAAACCCTGGCTTTAACCCAAGCTCTAACCCTAAACCAACCCCAAACCTAACACTTGTGCTCACCCAAATCATAAACCAAGCCCTAGCAATAGCCCTATCTCGAACCCTAACCCTATGACTAACCCTAAATCTACCTCTAGCCCTAAACCTAATCTGACAGTTAACCCTAGCTCTAACCTTAACCCATACCCTTGACCATCCTGAATCTTAGACATAACAGTAACCCTAAACCTAACCCTAATCCTAATCCTAATACTCATCCTATTACTCATCCTCACCCTTACCTTGGGCCTAGCCATAACACTACCTCTAACAATAATTCTAACCCCAACACTAGTCCTAGCCTGAATCCTCACCCTAGCCCTATCCTCAACCCTAGCCCTATCCTCAACCCTAACTCTAATCTTAACGCTGACCCTAATCTTAACTCGAACTCTCACCCTAGCCCAAACCCTAACCCTTAGCCTAACCACTAGCTCACATACTAACTATATCCCTAACACTAACTCTCACCTTTAAACTAACCCTAGCCCTATCCCTAATCCAAACTCACACTAACCCAGCCCGCAAACTAACCTGAGCCCCAACCATAAAACTACCCCTAACCATAACTCTAAAACTAACACTTATACCAGCCTGTCCCTAATGTTAACCCTAAATCTAATCCTAACGCTAACCCTAATCCTAACCCTTCCCAGCCCTAGCCCACACACTAACCATGTCTAACCCTAACCTAACCCTAACCCTAAACCTTACCCTTACCTTAAACCTAACACTGACCATTAACTCAGCACTAACCCAAACTCTCACCCAATTCCTATCCCTTATCCTAACCCAGACAAAGGCCAGAGAGAGAGAGAGCGAGAGAGAGACAGAGAAATAGGAAGGGGACCAGGCAGATGACAGGATTATTGATAGTAGTCCAGGATAGAAGAGAAGCTGAATAAATGATCATGAGAGCTAAGAGAAGCAGAGGATGGGTAGGCTGTGCTGAAAGCAAACCATGTTGTGACAGGACCAGGGTTACGGGGATGGCAAAAAACATGCAAGGATGGAATCAGGCTCTAATGCTGTTTAACCCGATGTTGAGTCTCAGAGGCTGCAGGGACCCCAAGTGGAAATTGAGATATTGCTATTCCAGTTTGCATGGAGCCTCGCTGAAACACTGCAGCAAGCCTGAGACAAATGTTGGCCAGGGGACATGGCGGCGTGTTGAAGTGGCAGGCAAATGGAGGCTCAGGGTCATTTTTATGGACATTACATAGGTGTTCCGCAAAGGGGTAGCCCAGTCAGTGGTTCACCTCTCCAATGTAGAGCAGTGATTGAGTGCTGTGCAGGTAAAATAGTTGCCTCACCTGGAAGGTGTGCCTGGGCCCTTGGATACTGAGGAAGGAGGAAGTAAACAGATGTGCACCTTCTGTAATTGCATGGCAGGTGCCGCAAAGTGTGGGGAGGTGTTGGGAGCAGAGGAGGAGTGGACCAGTCTGACATTGAGTCATATAACACGGGAACAAGCCCTTCGGCCCAACCATGCTAACCAGGCTGTGCAATTCCTTTATCTGTCCATCCCCCACCAGGATGATCTCGGAACTCTCTGCTTCTTCTGGACAAAAGACTTGTACAACCCCATTCACCACCACCGCCACCATCACCACCGCCACCCTCCACCATCACCACCACCCTCCACCATCACCACCACCACCACCACCATAACCACCACCCTCCACCTGGCCAAGCTTTTAAATGATGTAATTCTATTCACCTATACTACTTCCTCTGGCAGCTCATTCCATGTATACACCACCCACTGTGTGAAAACAATGCCCCTCAGGTCCCTTTTAAATTGTTCCCTTCTCATCTCAAACTTACATTCCTCTAGTTTTGTTCTCCCCTATCCTGAGGAAAAGACCTCGGCTATATACCTTTTCTAAGCCCCTCATGATTTTATAAACCTCTACAAGGTCACCCTTCAGCTTCCTACCCTGTGGGGAAAAATGTCCTAGCTTATCCAGGCTTTCATTAATCTCAAACTCTCCAGTCTCCCTAACATGCTTGCCATTTTCTTTTGTACCTTTTCCAATTTAATAACAGGGTGACCAGAATTGTATGCAGAACTCCAAATGTGGCCTTTACCAATGTCTTGTACAGCCATAACATAATGTCTCAATGCTCTGGCTGATGAAGTTAAGCATACAAAATGGCTTCTTCACCACCCTGTCTACCTGTGAAGCCACTTTCAAGGAACTATGCACTTGCCACCCCTTTGATTTGAAGGTAGTGAGAGGAGTTAAAGGAAAGATTATTCAAAGTAAGGACAAGCTTGGCCAGGTGGAGGGTGGAGGGTGGAGGGGGTGAATGGGGGCTGTACAAGTCTTTTTTCCAGGAAGAAGCAGAGAGTTCTGAGACCATCCTAGTGGGGGATGGACAGGTAAATAGAAGGTGGCTCAAGAATACAAACTGAAAATTTTACAACCAGCGTGAAGTGTCAGAAGGATCGCAAATTTATTTTGGCAGGGACTGGACAAGGAGAGAGAAAAGGGAGTCAAGGTAGGAAGAAATAAGTTCTGTGGAGTAGGAGCAGGCTAAAACATTTGGTCTGCCTGGCCAGTCCTGTTTGTGGATTTTGGGGAAATGGTAGACGCTGGCTGTTGGGGATGATGACCTGGGAGGCTGTTGGGGAGAGATTGCCAGATGAGATGAGGTTAGTGACTGTCATGGATATGTTAGCCTGATGTTTGATGAGTGGTATCATGGTGCAGGAAGGTACAGCAGGAAACATCGGAGAGCTGGTGCTCAGTTCCTGCAATAAAGAAGTCAGTACAGCATACACAGCACCACCCTTGTCAGCAGGCTTGATAATAAAATTAGAATTAGGTCTGAGAGCATGGACTGTAGTCAGTTCAGAGGGAGACAGGTTTGAATGGGTAAAGGTGGGGGGAAGCAGAGAACTTAATGTCACATTGAACGGTCTCAACCAGGTGGAGTGAAGGTAAAAGGTAGGAAGGATGTGCCTAGGTGAATAGAAAGTGTGGAGGCAGATGAAGGGGACTATGACAGAGAGAGGACATTTGTCTAAAGAAATAGGCACAGAGGCAAAAGTGAGGGAAGGAGCGTTCAATGTGTCTGAAATTCTTTGAGGTTGGACACAGAGAACTAAAACCCAGACTTCTGTTGAGTCTGATGCCTCCCTGCAACTGCTTTTCCAGTCTGCGCCTGAGGATGGGAGGAGGAAATTGGTTTGTGAATCCAAGGAAATTGGTTTGTGAATCCAAGCAAATTCCCAGTAGACATTTCTTCTTCTGAGCACAACGATTCGCTACCAATTCAAAGTCTGTGAGAAGATTTGTAGCTCGGGTGCTCGTTATTGTGGTTCTGTTCGCCGAGCTGGGAATTTGTGTTGCAGACATTTTGTCCCCTGTCTAGGTGACATCCTCAGTGCTTGGGAGCCTCCTGTGAAGCGCTTCTGTGATGTTTCCTCCGGCATTTATAGTGGTTTGTTTCTGCCGCTTCCGGTTGTCAGTTTCAGCTGTCCGCTGCAGTGGCCGGTATATTGGGTCCAGATTAATTGTTGATAGAATCTGTGGATGAGTGCCATGCCTCTAGGAATTCCCTGGCTGTTCTCTGTTTGGCTTGTCCTATAATAGTAGTGAAATATATGAACAAATCAACGGCACACCCATGGACTCACCCATCTCTGGACTCATAGCAGAAGCAGTAATGCAAAGATTAGAACAAACAGTCTTACCGCAAATTCAACCCAAACTCTGGGTCAGATAGGTGGATGACACCTTTGTAATCAT
>NC_057728.1:376842-383566 GCF_004010195.1 Chiloscyllium plagiosum | reverse complement strand
GATACCCAGCATGAGCAAAACCAACGTAGTGTACAAAATCCCTTGCAAGGACTGCACAAAACACTACATAGGACAAACAGGAAGACAGCTAACGATCCGTATCCATGAACACCAACTAGCCACGAAACGACACGACCAGCTATCCTTAGTAGCCACACACGCAGATGACAAGCAACATGAGTTCGACTGGGACAACACTACTATTATAGGACAAGCCAAACAGAGAACAGCCAGGGAATTCCTGGAGGCATGGCACTCATTGCAGATTCTATCAACAAACACATCTTCCTGGACCCAATATACCGGCCACTGCAGCAGACAGCTGGAACTGACAACCGGAAGCGGCAGAGACAAACCACTATAAATGCCGGAGGAAACATCACAGAAGCGCTTCACAGGAGGTTCCCAAGCACTGAGGATGTCACCTAGACAGGGGATGAAACGTCTGCAACACAAATTCCCAGCTCGGCGAACAGAACCACAACAATCAGCAACCAATGCAGATTGCTGCACTGATGTCCAATTCCAGAGGTCGTACAATGATTGGCTACCAATACAGATTGTAGTACTGATGTATTCCAGCAAGGTGAGTGCAGCAAATATTGTCAAACTAACAAAATCAGAAATTGCTGGAGAAACCCAGCAGGTCTGGCAGCATCTATAGACAGAAGCAGAGTTAACATTTTGGGTCCAGGGACTCTTTGTTTCTGATTTGTAGCATCTGCACTTCTTTGGTTGGTAATTTAATGTTAAACTAACAGCTCAATGTCACCAAGAGCGAAAGTGATATTGGTAGAAAGGACACAATCACCTCACACTCCTCCCTTCGCCTCCAGCTAATGGTAGTTCCCAGATACCAGTCTTGCCTGTTACAGGAGTGTGAGCCTGCCTGTGGATGGCCAAGTCAATCAGAGCTGTCTCCTATACCGCCATGACTGAGTGACCGCCAAAGAGAAGGCTTCCCTACAGCATTTTAATGGACAGTCAGGCTGCATCAGCATTGATAATCTAAGATGGAGGTTGGGGAAAAACAATTGTGGCTGTAAGAGCTGCTCCTTTTTTGATGTATTTTAGGTGTTGGAGCTGATTTCCTCAAATTTCAGGAGCAGTAAATACTATTTTATTAACCGTTACATTGTTTTGGAACTTTGGGGGAGAAAGATCAAAACAAAGACACATGGTTAGTAAATCAAACGAGAACGAAACCAACACTGCTGTCTGACATAACAGTAAATCTGCACAGCTATTGCCTTTGCTGTTTGAGTTTAAGTGTCTCTGGATATTGGAGTATCTCTAAGAAAAATGAACAAACAGCAAAAGTCACAGCTGACTTTGGAAGGACGTGTGAAACTTGAAAGGCTTCAGAAAAGATTTACAATGATTGTATTGGGACGCCAGGGTTGGAGAGCTTGAGATGTAGGGAGAGGTTGAAATGGCTGGGGCTGCTTTCCCTGGACTTCAGACGCTCAGAGGTGACGCTCAGAGGGTTATAAAATCATGAGGGGCATGAATAAATATACAAGGTCTTTTCCCTTGGGTGGGGTAGTGCAGAACTAGACGGCATAGGTTTAAGGTGAGAGGGAGAGATTTAAAAGAGACCTAAGGAGCAATCTTTTCATGCAGTGTGTTTGGAATGAGCTGCCAGAGGAAGTGGGGGATGCTGGTACAATTACAACATTTAAAAGGCATCAGGATGGGTATATGAATAGGAAAGGTTTAGAGGGGTATGGGCAAAATGCTGGAAAATGGGACTAGATTAATTCGGGATATCTGGTCAGCATGGACGGGTTGGTCTGTTTTCATGTTGTACATCTCGATGACCCTATAACATATTAAAAGGCAAGTAATGAGTTTTAAAGAAAGCCCATCACATCAAATCAGAGAATGAGCCACAAAGGATGGCAATGTTAGATCTTGCTCTTTTTATGTCAAGGGAATTTGAAGCTGGAACTGGGAGTTCAAGAGTCAAGGCAGACACTCACTGACAGACAGAGATGGGCTGTGAAGCTGTGAGAATTAGGAGGTGCAGGGACAAGTATTTTATGTAAATAAAACTCACATCTCCACACTGGTCAAATTCAGTGATCTGAAGGGCACATTGGAATGTGCACTTCTCTCTAATGTTTCCTCACGAATGAGGGCATACAATGAATGCTCAACTTCAGAGGAACTGGGTTTTCAAAGGGTGCTTTGTTACGTTATACGTTGTCCTCTCCAACAGCACAGATACAGTCACATTTATTGGTAGTTGCACTTACACAAAAGGATCACAATTGGGGAGAACAGCGCAGTCGAATAAGATCAACCGATGAGTGTACTTATCTGAATGCCTGTATTCGTACGTGTATCTCTATGGTTTGGGCAGATCTGGCAGTCTCTGATGCTCACAGTGATGCAATGCCACCCTCTACTGGCCTCCCCACGACACAGCAGTGGCAGAATGTGAAAACCATCGGGTATTCCGTCAGAGTAACTCCCAGCACCATCAACACATATGCACACACAAGGCTGGTGTGCAGAGGATTGCAATTGTACTGAGGCCCCTGAGAGTGGAACATGCTCACATGCAGTGGAAAATTATTTATCTTTGGGCGGTGTTCCTTACACCAAGTGTACACCCAAAATAATATTTCCACTGTAATTACATATGTGAACCATTTTGTAAGAGATTAATTTTATTGCACTTTCTGTAAGAGGCAATGTTTTGGAATGTTACAAATTATAAGTGAGAAAGAATTCAAAAGATCTAATGGCAGATGGAACACGCATTAGTATGTTGATTTCCTCCACCTCTATCTCAGGGACAACTTTGCAAGGGATCGGACAAAGCTAGTTTGTGGCTGCAAAGACAATCTTTGATAACAAAACAACTGTGTTAAAAATCACACAACACCAGGTTTCGGAGCGACGCTAGTGCTTCCAATTAAACCTGTTGGACTATAACCTGGTGTTGTGTGATTTTTAACTTTGTACACCCCAGTCCAACACCGGCATCTCCAAATCAAAACAACTGTGCAACGTGAGGGAATCACAAGCTTTGATGCCGGTGGTAGGTCAGCATTATATTACTTTAAACACAAGGAGGTAAGGCTTTGACCCGCACTTCAATGGATTCACTTCCAAAATATTGGAGACCCCATTACAGAAAAACGGGATACAGACAAACAAAGAAACATACAAATACACGAGCACATACACAAAGGAACAAACAAATAAAGGCAGAAACATACACACATTCAGGATGTTCTAGTATCCCACATGTTTCGTCAACGCAAATTAGCTATTATGTGATTGATGAACTGCGGATGCTGATTGGATAATGCGAACTTACTACTGAATGGGTAAAGTGACTTTCTACAGTAGGATTTTGTATAGCGGTTTTCCGTAGCGCGAGATTGCAGAGGAACACAACTGTCATGATATAGAGAACAAGCTATACAGACAAGCATGTACAGTCAGAGACCAGACAAGACACACACAGAGATACACAGAGTGGGCAAATGTATGGCAGATGCAATATAATGGGGAAACTGTCCACTTTGGTTGAAAAATAGGAAGCCAGATTATTATTTGAATGGCTATAAATTTGGAGAAGGGAATGTTCATCAAGACATGGGTATCCTCATGCACCAGTTGCTGAAAGTAAGCGCACAGTTGCTGCAGACAGTAAAGAACAAAAAGTGCCATGTTGGCTTTCTTAGCCTGTCTTCTATGTTTCTATGCCTGGTCTATGCCCACCAAGGTTACTTTCCAAATCACTAAATGGCCCTTTTCATGTCACCAATAGGTCCAATGCATCCAGCCAAAGCCCCTCCCTAACTGATCAGATGAAGCCTTCTCTTCTGCATGTAAAATTTTGATACTATTTTCACCAAAGGCCTCTATCCAGTCCAACTAAGGGACAGCACTATCCCATGGTGTGTAAACAGTCTTGGATTTCCTGGAAAGTCTCAGAATCAGCGACTGAGTGGAGTGGAATGGAATACAAGACTCCCCCACAGAACCTTGGTTAGCTGAAGAAACACAATTGAGACTGGTACACTTGGCACACATAATTTCCTAGAACCAGATTCAGTACAGCTCCCTGCTGGTAGGACTGGAATTGTACTATTCCAGAAATTCTCCGACACAGATTTCAGGAATTTCTCCACTTGCAAGCCACAAACTACAGTTTCCCCAGTCTTCCTGAGGATAACTGAAATCACCACTGTTCACTGGAGTACAGCCAGATGATTGGAGGGTGACAAATATTATTCCCTTGTTCAAGAAAGGGAATAGGGATAATCCTGGGAATTACAGACCAGTCTGGTATACATTTGTGGTGGGCAAGCTATTGGAGAGGATTCTGAGAGAGAAGATTTACGATTATTTGGAAAACCATAGTTTGATTAGAGATAGTCAGCATGGCTTTGTGAGGGACAGATCATGCCTCACAAGCCTCACTGACTTCTTGAGGACATGACAAAACACACTGATGAAGGTAGAGCAGTGAATGTAATGCATATGAATTTTAGCAAGGAGTTTGGTAAGGTTCCCCACAGTAGGCTCATTCAGAAAGTAAGGATATGGATACAGGGAAATTTGGCTGTCTGGATACAGAATTGGCTGGTCCATAGAAGACAGAAGGTGGTAGTCGCTGGAAAGTATTCAGCCTAGAGCTCAGAGACCTGTGGTGTTTCATGTGGATATGTTCCGGGACTGCTGCTCTTTGTGATTTTTATAAATAGTGTTGTGGAACTAGGAGGAGAAAGTGAGGACTGCAGATGCTGGAGATCAGAGCTGAAAATGTGTTGCTGGAAAAGCGCAGCAGGTCAGGCAGCATCCAGGGAACAGGAGAATCGACGTTTAGGGCATAAGCCCTTCTTCAGGAATGACTAATGGGACTAGTCTTGGGAGTACCATAGAGGGCAAAAGATAGATGGGGAACAGGAGTGAAAGGAGTGAGTGAAGGCCTGAATATTGACAGTAAATGGGCAAGAAAGAGATAAGTTTAAATTGTATGTATGTAAATTCACAGAGTATCATGAACAAAATTGGGGAACTGGAAGCAGACATTGCTCAAGGGGAATATGACATAGTAGCAATAACACAAATGCTATACAGTTTCTGACTTGGAATCTATAGTGTAAGAGGTGAGAAACAGGTGAGAAACTCTGTAACCTTGTTTATTCCAGACCTCTAAATCGTGGGAAGGAAGTAGAAAAGAGCATTTGTAGGCAGATTATGGAAATCTGCAGAATAAGTAGGGTTCTGATAGAACATAGATCAGAATAGCACAATGTGGGCAGTTTGCCTTTGATGTTGTGCTGACTTGTTATCCTACTCTAAGATCAAACTGACCCACATACCTTCAACTATCATCTATAAGTCTACCCAAGAGTCGCTTAAATGACTCAAATATATCTGACTTTACTACCACTGCTGGTAGTGCATTCCATGCCCCCACCATGCTCTGTGTATCATGCTACCTCTGATATCTCCCCTAAACCTTTCTCCAATCACCTTAAAATTAAGCCCCCTTGTGATAGCCATTTCTGCCCTGGGAAAACATCTGACTATTCACTCTATCTATGCCTCTCACCATCTTGTACACCTCTATCAACTTCCCTCACACTCTTTGCTCCAATGAGAAAAGCCCTAGCTCCCTCAACCTTTTTTCATAAGGCATGCCCTCCAACCCAGGTAGCATCCTGATAAATCTCCTCTGCACCATCTCTGAAGCTTCCACATCCTTCCTATAACAAGAACTGAATACAATTCAATTGTTAGGCAACTGAACATAAGTGTGGTTTAACCAGGGCTCTACAGATCTGCAGCATAACCTCACAGCTCTTAGACTCTATTCCCCTGCTAATGAAAGCCAACACACCATGTGCCTTCTTGACAACCCTATCAACTTGGGTGGCAGCTTTGAGGGATCTATTGACATGGACCCCAAGAGCTTGCTGTTCCTCCACATTGCCAAGAATTCTGCCTTTAACCCTCTGCTCAGGTGAAGCCCATCTCTTCTCAATAGCTTGTACCTTTCACAATTTGGAAATGCCTGTGTTGAACTGTGGTGTACAAAGATAAAAAGCACAATACCAGGTTATAGTCCAACAGGTTTATTTGGAAGCACTAGCTTTCGGAGTGCTGCTCCTTCATCAGGTGGTCATGGAGAATAAGATTGTAAGACACAGAATTTATAGCTATACAGTCCAAAAATGTGCAGGTTAGGTGAATTGGCCATGCGAAATTGCCCGTAGTGTTAGGTGAAGGGGTAAATGTAGGGGAATGGGTTTGGGTGGGTTGCTCTTCGGCAGGTCGGTGTGGACTTGTTGGGCTGAAGGGCCTGTTTCCACACTAAGTAATCTAATTCTGTGCTGAAAATGTGTTGCTGGAAAAGCGCAGGTCAGACAGCATCCAAGGAGCAGGAGAATCGACATTTCGGGCATGAGCCCTTCTTCAGGAATGATGAGGGTGTGCTAAACAGGCTAAGATAAAAGGGAGGAAGGAGGGACTTGGGGGAAGGGGCATTGGAAATGCGATAGGTGGAAGGAGGTTATGGTGAGGGTGATAGGCCGCAGAGGTCAGGAAGAAGATTGCAGGTTAGGAAGGTGATGCTGAGTTCGAGGGTTGGGACTGAGACAAGGTGGGGGGAGGGGAAATGAGGAAACTGGAGAATTTGAGTTCATCCCTTGTGGTTGGAGGGTTCCTAGGCGGAAGATGAGGCGCTCTTCCTCCA
>NC_057728.1:362817-376306 GCF_004010195.1 Chiloscyllium plagiosum | reverse complement strand
GTTTATAGTAAATGTCCGTGTTGATTCGGTCGCCCGAGATAGAAATGGAAAGGTCTAGGAAAGGGAGGGAGGAGTCTGAGACGGTCCAGGTAAATTCGAGGTTGGGGTGGAATGTGTTGGTAAAGTGGATGAACTGTTCAACCTCCTCGTGGGAGCACGAGGCAGCGCCAATACAGTCATCGATGTAGCGGTGGAAAAGGTGGGGGGTGGTGCCAGTGTAACTGCGGAAGATGGACTGTTCCACATAAGAGGCAGGCATAGCTGGGGCCCATGGCTACTCCTTTCGTTTGGAGGAAGTGGGAGGATTGGAAAGAGAAGTTGTTCAGGGTGAGGACCAGTTCAGTCAGTCGAAGGAGGGTGTCAGTGGAAGGGTACTGGTTAGTACGGCGGGAAAGGAAGAAGCGGAGTGCTTTGAGTCCTTCGTGACGGGGGATGGAGGTGTACAGGGACTGGATGTCCATGGTAAAGATAAGGCGCAAAAATCATGGAGGAGGTGGAGGGCATGGGTAATGTCCCGAAAGTAGGTGGTGAGTTCTGTGCCTTATAAACTTATCCTCCACAACCACCTGATGAAGGAACAGCATTCCGAAAGCTAGTGCCTCCAAATAAACCTGTTGAACTATAACCTGGTGTGGTGTGATTTTTAACATTGTACCTTTCACAAAAGTGATTCCCATGTTGCCAAAATCTAAATCCATCCCTTCTATTCCCTCAAGCCACACAATTGCCACGCTGATCTGCCTTTGCTCAATTCAGAGTTAAACATTTAACTAATATGTGCTGATTTGAAGAATATGCCAGCATTTCAAAGGATTGCTAGAAATATTCATTTCCTTATGCATTCATCTGAACTAACCTATTTCTATATTTTCTCACAATGGGCACTGGAACTAATCCAGAGATTATCACCTTTTGGGTCCTGTTCTTTTATTTATTTTCATGACTGCCTAAATTCTGTTATTAGGATGTAATCCCTTTTCGGACCCAAGACACTGATATCTGTCACAATCTGTCTGTTTGCCCTCCCCCTTCAGAATGCATGCAGCTGTTCAGTGACGTGCCTGACATCTGGGAGGCATCATACCATCCTAGAGCCTCTTCTGTGGCCATACACAGCTTATCTGTGTCCTTTCAAATTGAATCCTCTGCACTCTAGCCCTGCCATTCTCTTTGCTCCCCTCCTGTGCAGCAGATCCACCCATTGTACCAAGAAGTTGCTGCCCCTTGCACAGTCATCTCCCCACCAGTATCCAAAATGTTTTTTTTGTTAGAAAGGGGCATGACCACAGAGGACCCGCCCTACCACCCTTTCTCTACTCTGCCTGGTGGTCACCTATACCCTTTTTGCCTATACAGTTTTGATCTGTGGTGTGACCTCACTGAATGTACATCCATATTGTGAATTCAGTAGCAGCTCCAGCTCTGAAATGCGGTTCCTCTGGTAGCTCCAGCTGGACATGCTTCCTGACATGTGATCACCAGGAACAACTGAAGCTTCCATTATTTGCCACACAGCACAGGAGAAGCATATTACTGGAAGGAGCTCTGCTGCCCGACTTCCTTTAAACTCTTTAGTTACTCCCTTTTTAAGAAAAACAATTAATTACGTATACATAACAATGCTATTAACTTACTTCTCCTTCCCTACTTTGCTTACATATATCCGTTTATTATATTGGTCCTGACTTTCACTTAACTCCTATTACTTCTGTTAATCTCTTACTCCAAACTCACGAACCAATCAACGCACTACTTTCCTGATTTGTTTTTCCAATCAGAAGATGCAACGTTTAAACTCGGACTCCCTTCTGTCTGCTTAGTTGAAGATGAACAGCATAGCATTGCAAATTAAAAACACTTGGGGCCCAGTGGTAGAGTCCCTACTGACAGTCAGAGAGATGTATAGCATGGAAACAGACCCTTTGGTCCAACTCGTCCATGCCAACCAGATATCCAAACCTAATCTAGTCCATTTGCCAGCACCAGGTGAGGTGCCAAAGACTGGAGGTTGGCTAATGTTGTACCAGTATTTAAGAAAGGTGGCAAAGAAAAGTCATGGAACTATAGACTTGTGAGCCTGACATCAGTGGTGGGCAGGTTGTTGGAGGAAATCCTGAAAGACAGGATTTACATCCACTTGGAAAGGCAAGGACTGATTAGGGATAGTCAACATGGCTTTGTGCGTAGGAAATCATATCTCACTAACTTGATTGCGTTTTGTGAAGTAACAAAGAGGATTGATGAGGGCAGAACAGTAGACATGATCTATATGAACTTTAGTAAGGCGTTAGATAAGGTTCCTCACAGACTGATTAGCAAGATTAGGTCTCATGGAATACAGGGAGAACTAGCCATTTGAATACAGCACTGGCTTAAAGGTAGAAGACAGAAGGTGGTGGTGGAGAGCTGCCTTTCAGACTGGAAGCCTGTGACCAATGGGTGCGCCACAAGGATTGGTGCTGCTTTCCATCATTTATATAAATGATTTTGATGTGAACATAGAAGGTATTGTTAGTAAATTTGCAGATAACACCAAAACTGAAGGTGAAGTGGACAGCAAATAAGGTTACCTCAGAGTACAACAGGATCTTGATTAGATGGGTCAATGGGCCAAGGAATGGCAAATGGATTAGATTACATAAATTTTGATTGATGTGAGGTGCTGCGTTTTGGAAAGGCAAATCAGGGCAGGACTTATACACTTACTGGTTGCTGAACAAGGAGCCTTGGAGTGCAGGTTCATAGTTCCTTGGAAGTGGAGTCGAAGGTAGATAGGATAGTGAAGGCAGCGTTTGGTATACTTGCCTTTACTGATCAAAGCACTGAATGTAGGAGTTGGGAGGTCATTGAGTGGACCACTTTTGGAATATTGTGGGCAATCCTAGTCTCCCTCCTATTGGATGGTGTTGAGAAACTTGAAGGTGTTCAGAAAAGATTTACAAGGATGTTGCCAGGCTTGGAGGATTTGAGCAACAGGGAGAGACTGAATAGACTGAGGCTGAGAGGTGACATTATAGAGGTTTATAAAATCATGAGGGACATGGATAGAATAAATAGACAAGGTCTCTTCTCTGGGGTGATGGAGTCCAGAACAGTTGGCATAGCTTTTGGGTGAGGGGGAAAAAATTTAAAAAGGGACCCAAGGGGCACTTGTCTACCACCGTTATGTCAGGCACACCAGCCTATAATTTCCTGGCTTTTCCCTACCACCTTTCTTAGATTCTGATAATTTAAAATTATTGTTAGCACCCTTGCTGTTTCCTCCCTTGCCTCAGAAGATCAACTGTGTACAAGAAAATCAGAAGTTTGGAAATGGTTGGGAAATTCATAAAACCAATCACACATCTCAACAGAATGCATTACATATTATAAAACAAACTTTGCAACAGAAAATGCAAAATTTACACAAAAGCTTTGGAAAGTACAGGCACAATCATAAAACCAAAAATGCAAACCAATAATTCAATTTCTCCTTGGCCCCGGAGGTGCCTGAGGACAGTATGGCTGCTGGGTTTAAGCCAAAGGACCGAACCAAAGCTTGATCACTCTGAAATCAGCACTGCACACGTTAGTGTTTAGTGGCGTTCAGACCTGTGCATTCCTTGGGCATGGTAGTGTTGGCATTCCATATTCCCAAACATGGTCACGCCAGCACTGTGCAATCCTGAACTCTTGCCACAGTTTCTGCCTAACCGGTTTAGGATTTCCAACATTTTATGCTTTTTATTTCAGAGCTCAAGTATCTGAGGCATTTTTTGCTTTTGTACTCTGCATTGTGCATTGTTCATGCTAAAAATTCAAGCTATAGTGTTATTGCCTGAGGTTAAAGGAGCTGACATTTAATAAGGATTGCAAAATGTGAAACAGTGCAGTACCTGGAATGACAAGGTACATGATCACAAGTATTGAATACAAGGGAACAAAAAGAGAAAACTGGGATAGGAACCAATGAGGAAGTAATGACAGATGTAATACCAAACCAACAGAATTACAGGAGACTCCGTGTCAGTATGCACGCTGGTTATGTCTGGCTGAATGGTTCAAAATGTGATGTGCATTCCATTTCACAGCTCATGTAAATACAAATCACAACAAAAAAAAAGGAAATGCACTATTTGTTAGAGTGACTGTATTCTGATTGCAACTTGCGACAAGCATTTTTCTCCTCAGACACAGGAAAAGACATTACATCCTAATACATTTACATAGACAAAAAAAATTCCACCTCTCAAACATGTTTATGAAAAAACAGAAAATGATAAATAAAACAAATGTTTTACCAAAAAGTCTAAACAACCTAGTATCTTACAGCAAAACCTACATAAATACATAAAATTACTGGGCACCTAGGAAGGATGTGTTTGTTCCCGTTTGTTTAGTTGGATCCCCAAGGCATAATTGGTTCATGTACTCCACTAAATGTGATCGCATCTAAGCACTCTGTTCTGAGGTATTGTTGCTCCATGAGAGCGCTTTGTACACATACAGCATTTGAAAGAATATCGTTGGCCAGCTTACAACTTGTTTTCTCCAATACAGAGTCCAGATGGTTCAGGAAACACATTAACACTTGGTTAAAAAAACACTGCCAACCCTCACCCGCCCTCGCACACATTTTTAAATCTCATCAGAATATGCCTAGTGTAAAAAAAAGTCCAATTTCAAACTGACTAAACAGATTTCAAATCATTAAAATTATTTTTAAGAAGATGTGAAAGATTAAATACTTAACTTTTACAAGTAATTATGTTCTTGTCCTCTTGCGAAACAGCTAAATAGCTATGTGTTCCCCAAGTGGGTTTTGTTGCCTCCCCACTTAAGCACCGTCCTCTTAGTTTCTCCCCGAAGTACCCTGCTCCCTTTCCATTTCCTCTTCCAAGCTCCACATCTAGCAGGTGCCATCCATTCCTGGTACCTGCTGTTGCCCCTCCCCTACCACTATCCTTGTTGTTTTATCTCCTGTCCCACTACACCTGCTGCAACAAATAAGAAGGGGCTCACTTTTACACACACAATGGAGAACAGAATTGTCTCTACCTTCACTTTTTCATAATGCTAATCTTAACCATATACTTCACACTGGTCCTTAATATTGTGGGTGCGTGGCATCTGTGGCAGAGTGTGGTGCTCATCAGCTATGTCCAGGGTCCTGTTTGAAGCCAACAACTTGACAGTACTTCCATGAATATAATTATGAAGAGACTAGCTGCTGTCCTTAGAGTCCTCCAGGAAAGATGTGGCAGTATAGATTCCAGGCAGGCTGTGGCTAGCTGCTCGGGTATCAGGAGCTCCTTGCCTGGTGCATGCAGTACAAATGTAATCCTCATTCTCTGCCATCTCAGAAGAGACACCGACGCAGACCTGGTGGAACCATTCATCACAGCCTCCATCGCACTGCACCCAATCAACCTGCAGCACACAAACCCAGAAAACATTATTCACAACGGAAAGGTTGGACTAACTAGTAATTTCACCAGGAAGCAAGAGAACGATTGGAATGTGCCCTACTTACAAATAAAAACAGGGAATACTAATGGTACTCAGGCAGCATCCACTGAAATCGAAAGAACAATTATGTCCGTGACCTTTCATTAGAACTCCAGCTGTACATTTGCCACTTATTTCAGACTTCCAGCAATCATAGTATTTAGCATTTGTTTGAAGATCACATTATACAGAATTAAACTGTTTAAAATCTAAGAGCAGTTACAGCAGATTTTTATGATCTCACAGACAAAAGAAACTTTTATAGCAGTTGAAAAATAACCAGGTTTCAATAAAGGCATCAGGAATCTGTTGCACAGTTTTAAAGATAAGTTTCACCTTCTTCTTAGATGTCAAGCAACTATCAATTGGGTCTGGGTTAGGTCATGGTGCTGCAGGGATGGAAGCTGAAAGCAACAGGACAGAGACAAGGGCAGTGGGTGGGTAATTTTGAGGAAAACAAAAAATGAGGGAGGGGTCAAACTTTAACAGAAAGGGGTAGAGACGTTTTTATGTGAACGGAGTTGGGGACTGTGGAAGAATGAAGCTGCTTGAATTAGATGACTGTCAGAGGATGTGTGGCTGATCATTCATAAAGATGGGGAGCCTCGCTTGCTGTTACAAAAGTGCAGGCCCAAAACTGAAAGTCCCACCTCCCCAAACATAGCACTTTCCATTTTTGTGGGATAAGGTGGATTCTGAGTTGCAGCCATTAGTGCGCAGCTGCCTCTGGTTGACCTGATTTTCACAAGCACAATGTCTAAAAAAAGGTCTATCGGAGAATCATGGAATCTCAAGAATTCAGAAGGAAGCCAATCAGCCCATCATGACTGTACCAGCTCCTGAAAGAGAAGGTATAAGATTGCTGGCATTTCTTGGACACAGGCTGAAGTATCCTCTTACATACAGCCCTGTGTCATCATCTGGGAATTTGAGATGGTTAAAAGGAAATGTGATTTTTGGTTAAAAAAAAAAAATGCATGCAGGTAGTGGAGCTGTCAATGACCATTTCAAGATATTGGAACTGTTGCCCTTCCATTAGGTTTTTAAAAATGACTAGAGTACTAAGAAGTGTTTATTTCTCTGTTGACATCAACTAACATTTCAGATTTTAATTCAGAATTAGTGCTGCACGATTGATTTCATAACTGTTCATTATCACGATAGGGTTCTTACAGAACATAGAACTGTACTGCACAGGATCAGGCCCTACAACCCATGTCTTTGCCGGCCATGATGCCATTCTAAACTAATCCTATCTGCATGCACATAATCTGTACCCCTGTAATCCCTACCTGTTCATATGCTTGTCCAAATGACACTTAATTTACAGTTTCACTGATGCCTCCCAGTGGTAATAGACTCTTTGAAGTGAAACTATGAATTCTACATAAAAACCAAAAGAACTGCAGATTTTGTAAGTTAGAAACAAAAACAGAAATTGCTGGAAAAGCTCAGCAAGTCTGGGCTTATCTCTCTACAGATGCTGCCAGACCGACTTTTGCAATTGTGCTTGTTCTCATAATGAGTCATAGATAATGTATGGGTTTTGAAATAATGATTTTTTTTACTGGCGTAATTGTTAATATCAATGATGTGGAGGTGCTGGAGTGGACAAAGTTAATAATCACATAACATCAGGTTATAGTCCAATAGGTTTATTTGTAAGCACTAGCGCTCTGAAAGCTAGGGCTTCGAAATAAACCTGTTGGACTATTACCTATTGTTGTGTGATTATTAATATCAAGACACTTGAGAATTTATTTCATTTCAGTAAGGCTCTCGAACAGGCCATACTGGTTCAGTTGGCATGGTAGGTGTAACAGTAAAAGATAGTGGGGCAGAGGTTGGCATGGAGGGTTTGAGAGCTATGGGATCTGAGTGGAGGGGTGCAGTTAGGCATAGATGAGGCAAAGGAAGCGTCCTTTAGGGTGTTTTGGGGTCCCAAGAGGGTGAAGGTTGAAAAGCTGTTTGTTGTTTTGGTTTTTATTTCATATCGTTGACAAAGTGCCAGTGCGCCAAGGTGAGCTTTCTTGCCCAGTCCACCACCTCACCCAGCAGTCACTGATTTCACAATGAGCTACCACAAACCCTGACCCCCATCTCACCAGAATGAAAATCCAACATTCTAGTGCGTCTCCAACTCCAAGTCAAGAGACCCAGGTTCAAGTTCTACCTGCTCCTGCAACAACAGCTTGGAACAGGTTGAGATACAAAAACATACCTACGTATTACACTAAATCTTAAAATATATAAAATTCACATGACTGACAAATATCCTGCTTCGACTTATAAAGGTGCCAAATAGGAATAACATCCCAATAATATGCAATTTAAGAATAATATCTCAACAATTTTGTCATTACTGGAAACATGACAGAATTTATACAAATAAATAAGCTAATGCAGATTAAAGTGTAACGTGATTCACTACTGCAACAGGATAACTACAGACCAACCTCTTCTCCGCACGGCCGCTGACAGTTCAACGCAGCACAAACAGCATTTTCATCCTCAGAGTCCTCTGCTGCAGACCAATCTTCCTGAGCTGGTAAAATCACTTTCTTTTCTTTCTTCTTTTCCAACAACTTCTCCATACACTCTTTGGATTTCTCTTTTTTCTTCTTCTCTTTCTCCTTTTCTTCTTTTCCAACTTTCTTCCCCAGTTTGCTCTGCTCTCTCATTTTCTCTGGGGTCAATTTCAGCTTTTTCTTTTTGGGTTTGTCAAACTTTCTCAGTTCTTTTAACTTCTTGCCATCCCCCAAGAACAACTCAGCCTTTTCCAGTTTTCGCTTTCGCTTTTTATCTGAAGAATCTTTGACTTTAATTCGGATGGATTTCTCCTCCAGACCATCGTCCTGAAGACATGAGTTATCAAAAAGAGTTAGAAAAGCAATGCTGGCATCATAAAGCCCAGAACAACATGTCAAAAATAGAGAAAGTGAATGTAAAGTAAGCCGGAAGGAGAAAAATATCACAGCATCACAATACTAGCTTTTTTATTTATGAGCCTTGCCATTTTAACTCCAGCATAAAGTCTTTCCAGGGATGAGGACTTTCAGTTATAGATTAAATAAATTTGGACTGTTTTGTTTGCAGAACAGAAAGAGGAGAGACAGGTATTCAAAATTAATAGGGGTCTGGAAAGAGTGGAGGGGGAGAAATCATTCCAATTTATGGAAAGTTGGAGAACCACAGGGCACAGACTTAAGGCAATGGTGACATGTGGAAAGGCTTTTGCATGCAGCGACTGGTTAGCATCTGGAATATGCTGCCTCAATGTTCAATTGTGGCACTCGAAGGTACACATTTTGAAAAGAAACAATTTGTGGGGTAATGGCTGAATGGCCCCCAATTTCACTGTATCTTCCAATCTGCAAGAAGCTTGTACTTGGGTTGCTTTGCCGTTAGTACATGGGTTTGTTGCTCATTCTGTTATAACTTGTCCCAGATTCTTAATGGATGGAAAATGTTTACTGACAATTCTTTAAACACTCAATTTCTTCTTTTTCTTTAAAGATGGTTTTGAACACCAGGTAGTTGGAAGCTTGATCAGGAAGTAGTTCCCATTAATCTTATCAACTTTGACCATTTTCTTCTGTTACAGTTTGCACTGCTCAGAGGTTTAGCCAGAAAGAAATTCATTACACAGCGCCAAGATAAAGGTTTACTCATCTTCCTCTAAAAAAAATCTCAAAGGAAAGAAAATGAATCAGTAAATGGAATTTAGGAAGTACCTCCAATATATGTAGAAATCTATCCTCTGCAGGAAGGTGTGTTGCCTGCAATATTCTCCAAATATGCTGTGTTTCATCAAGAGTTACTTCCAAAAGGTCTCCCACCATCATCAACTCCTCTAGCTGAACTTTTGCATTATGAGACAGCTCAAGGACTGGGGGCTCCAAACTACGTGGCACCAATGGTGTCTTACGTGGTTGTTTCCGTGGAGTTCCAGTACCTAGAACAATATATTGGTGACATAAAATGGTTATAGTAAGCAACATAAATTATCTTAACATGGTCAGAGATACTAATAGCACAAAGCACAGAAGGAGTTTCTAAAGAGTGTCCACAAGAATTATCTAGATTTTATACATTGTGTCTAATGACATAGGAGGTATTACTGAATTTTGGACTAGGGGATCAGGTCAGCCAAGCAGATCAAGTGTCAATGAGGATCATTTTGCAGAGAGTCATTGGGTTTAGGTGGAGGAGGGCTAATTTCAATGGGTTGAATCTGGATCTTGTCCAAAATCAAATGCATCATAGGTAATACTGTAATTAATCAATGGGCTCCATTTAAGGAGATAATTCACAACTAGGTTTCCCACTGTTTGGGGAGGAGTAATACCGCAGAATTCCCTGGATGAGTGAGATGCAAAGTTGAAGCAAATAAAAAGTATATCCAACACCTGTAAATCAAACTGACAATGAGAACCGCTAGTGGAAAAATAAATAAGAGGAGACAAGTGAGTGGAAAAGGAGCTAACATGAAAAGGAACCAAAATGGCTTCTAGGCATATAAATAGTCAAAGTATTGCTGAAAAAATATGGTTTGTCAGAACTTTTTGTCTTCCATTCATCAGGACCATTTGTAAGAATATAAATTTATGGGGAAAATGAATTTATACCATATCAGAGTACTGTGCTGATTGGTCAGCAAACAGTGCCTGATTGGTGGTGCTGCTGCTATGGATAATGTGCCAGTTAATGATGACTGACAGTTAGTTCTCAAGCCTTATTTAAATTTTAAGCCAGACTTGTTTACTGATTAAAAACCTAAAGAACTGTGGATGTTGTAAATCAGAAACAAAAATAGAAGTTGCTGGAAAAGCTCAGCAAGTCTGGCAGCATCTGTGAAGAGAAATCAAACTTGACGTTTCGGGTCCAGTGACCCTTCCTCAGAACTGATTTATAGACTGATTTCTCAGGGCGAGGTGATCTTTGAGAAATTAATTAGAAATTGGCTGACACTTGTAACATACAGCATAAAACCCTGTCTTTTCTCAGCAATACTCGTTCTGATTACCAAATAAATAAATAATATATGGGTAGTGAAAGGTGGGTTGAAGCCTATTAGGGACAAATGCATTGACAAAGACAGAAATGTACTTTTCATCCGAAATTTACCCAAGAAGATGATTCTGCAACGTCTCTCTTTAGCATTCCCACACAGGCACTCTTCAGTGTTGTCACATAGGGTGCAGAAGTGAAACTGATCATACTTTGATATACCATTTAGAGTAGTGCGCTTTATATATATATATATGGGAACAAGAACAGGGGAGGAAATGCTGTCAGGGTTGTGGCTATCACCATAGTGACAGAATGGGTCACTGAAGTCAAACACAAGAAAAGACAGCAAGAGTAGACCAAACAAACAAACAAGTCTGTTAAATCTGCTCCAGTAGTTGGTATGATTCATGGCTGCTCCTTGGCATCATTTTATTGGACAACAGCATTAACTTTGAGGACCAGGTGAACCCTGCTACTTCTCAGCTAATTGCACTTGATGATGATTAAGGTTAAGGAGCATTGAGCTCAAGTAAACACCAATTAACAGTGAGGGGACCACCAAAGCATACACCATTATCGCACAACATAGAAGGCTGCCAGAGAAGGTCCAAAGCTTAAGAGGCGATGATAAAATTGAGACAGACAAGGGAAGTAAAGGTGAAAACATGAAGGGCTTAATCTTTCAATCTGCCGTCAATCCAGGAGTGGCAGAAAACTGCAAATACAGGGGAACCAAGATTACCTGTCATTCGAATAACTGAACATCGTATCATCCAAACAAGATCACAAGGTCCCAATGTGTGGCTAATTATGTTATCCTGCATTCGATTAACCAAATGTAATACTCCCCACCCGTATCCTTCAGATAATCAAGGTTCTTCTGTAATAGATACTTGTTCAAAATGGGCATGGAGATAAACCCAGCACCTTAGCAGGCAAGCAGTTTAACTTCAGTGGTGGGAAGGTGCTTAGCAATAACATTACAAGGCAAAATTGACCATTACTTCAAAATGTGTATACTCTCAAAAACCCTGCATTGATTTATGAAGGATAAATTATGCTTAACTATTTGGATTGAACTTTTGAAATATGGTGAAGGTATTGTGTTTGGTGTGACATACAAGGATTTTGAAAGAGCATTAGTTAAAATGCCACATAGCAGGCTTGTTGAAGCCTACAGAAGGAGAGTTGAAGGGACACTTGCAGCATGAATACAAAGCTGGCTGAGTGACAGAAAACGTTCAGAACTGAGCTCCACATGGGGTCAGTATTAGGACCACACAGTTTCTAAATCTATACTAGTACATTGATTTGGATACTCAGGGCACAATTTCAAAATTTGCAGTCCACTCTGATGAAAATTATGATTCATATATTAATAACATTTTGAAAGATTTGATTTCAAACTATTAGCACGTTGGTGGTGATTATGTTTCATAAAGATTTACGAGAAAAGCAATGAAAGTCAGATAATGCTTTCTGAACTGTGACCTAATCCAAAGTTTGACAGAGTAGGCGACTGCAAGTCTCCAGCAGTGTTAATAGAAGATTGTTCAGAATCAGTACTGATAAGGCCCTTCAGTCCATCGAGACTGAAACACTAAAAATGCATCACCAACTACACTGGTCCTACTTACCTGCTCTAGGCCCATAGCTTCGAATGTTGTGACACTTCAAGTGCTCATCCATTTTTAAATGCTGTGAAGTTGCCCACCTCAATTACCATCTAAGGCAGTGCATTCCAGATGCCCAACATCCATGGGGTAGCAAATGTTGTCCTCAAATTCCTTCTGAACCTTGTGCCTTTCACTTTAAAATTATGTCTTCTTGTTGTTGACCTTTCCACTAAGGAGATTAAGTAGCTTTCTATTCACCCAGTCCATGACCCCCATAACCTTCTTCTCCAAAGACAGCAACCCAAATATATCCAGCCTCCAATTTGGTCATACTGCAGATTTACAGCAGGGAGCATAAACACCAAAAGGCAAGCTAGGGTTGTTTGCATCAGTTTGTTTTTGTTAGGAATAGTCAAAGATTTACTTTACCTTAGAAAGACCCTAAGAAATCTTCAAAGCTTTTGGGACAGTTTTGGAGGAGACCTGACTATCATAATCAAATCTAGCTTCTCTCCTCGTAAGGTGCACAAGACAATTCAGCTCTTACCTTGGAGTTTATCTTGTGAAATGACTGAAAAAGTCTAACCTTTCAATTTTGATAGTAGTCACATCAAAAAAACTTCACAGCTCATAGGACAGAAGTGGAGAGAAGCTGTTACTCAGAGCCAAAAGATTTGATATAAAAGAGCAACTTGTCTGGACTGACTCCCTGTGAAACGAGGGGGTTGGGAATAGATGACTTTGTTTTACTGCATGTTCTAAGATCATTCAAACTGTGTTTCACATTTTGACAGTTAAATGTGTCATTTTCTTTTTTCTTTTATGCCATAAATTCCTGTTTTATTGATCAAGAAAATTTACAGCCGTGTGTGTCTGTGTTTCAGTGAATGAAAGCATTTTAAATAAAACAGAATGATCTATTCAGCGCAGATTTCGTTCTAGAATCAGACACGTCCAATGGTATCAGCTAAGATCATAACACAAAACCTGAAGTATGTGCAAGGAAGATAGTGAGAGATGGGGGTGATACGGTAGACAGGCTGATAGAATGAACAGACAAAATCTAATGTATGGCCCTGCTGGAGTTCCCTGGTCCCCAACGCCTCATCTTCACCATGGACATCCAGTCCTGTACACCTCCATCTCCCATCACGAAGGACTCAAAGCCCTCCGCTTCTTCCTTTCCCGCCGTACCAACCAGTACCCTTCCACTGACACCCTCCGTCGACTGACTGAACTGGTCCTCACCCTGAGCAACTTCTCCTTCCAATACTCCCACTTCCTCCAAACCATAGGAGTAGCCATGGGCACCCGCATGGGCCCCAGCTATGCCTGCCTCTTCGTAGGATATGTGGAACAGTCCATCTTCCGCA
>NC_057728.1:336917-361763 GCF_004010195.1 Chiloscyllium plagiosum | reverse complement strand
CCAAGTCCCTCCTCCCTACCTTTGATCTTAGCCTGCTGGACAAACTTTCCTCATTCCTGAAGAAGGGCTTATGCCCGAAATGTCGATTCTCCTGTTCCCTGGATGCTGCCTGACCTGCTGCGCTTTTCCAGCAACACATTTTCCGCTCTGATCTCCAGCATCTGCAGACCTCACTTTCTCCTCAAAGAAAAAAACTAGAGTACAATTCTAAAGTGGGTGCATGACAACATGTGAATAACATTGAAATAATGTGAACATACAAACAAGGAACAAGAGGGGGCCCACCACCGTGCAATAAGATCATGGTTGATCTGCTCTATATTCCTGTGTATCCCGATAATCTCTCATCCCCTTGTATCAAGATGATACTTACCACGGGCCTTAAAATCATTTAAATATTCTGCATCCACTGTCTGTTGAAGAAGGGAATTTCAAATATACACAACCCTCAAAGAAAGAAATGTTTCCATATCTCGGTCTTAAATGGCTGACTGCATATTTTTAATGGAGGAGAAAGTGAGGTCTGCAGATGCTGGAGATCAAAATTGAAACTTTATTGCTGGAACAGCACAGCAGGTCAGGCAGCATCCAGGGAACAGGAGATTCGACGTTTCGGGAATATGCAGGAATTCTTCATGCATATTTTTAATCTATGACCACTAGTTCTAGATTCATGAGAAAACATCTTTTCCACCCAAGTCCCCCCAGAATCTTATCCCTTTCAATTAAGTCCCCTCTGACTATTCTAAACACCAGACGATACAGACCTAGTCTGTTTAGTCTTTTCTCGTAGTCAATCCACTCATTGCAGGTATTATCACGCCCAGTAAACCTTCTCTGAACATTTTCTAATGCATCAACATTCTGCTGTAAGTACAGTGACCAGTACTGTACACAGTCCCCCAAACGCAGTCTCACAAATGCCTCGTATAACTGAAGAATAACTTCACTACTCATACATTTAATTCCCCTTGCAATAAAATAGAACATTGTTAGCTTAACTGATTACTTGCTGCAAGAAAAGCCATAAATATCTCCTCCATAATAATACTCAACACCAGTGCCCTGCAAGGCTGCACATTCAGCCTCCTACCGTACTCATTATGTATTCATGACTGTATAGCCAAATTCTGCCCCAACTCCATTTACAAATTTGCCGATAACACCACTGTTGTCGGTCAAACAACAATGAGACTAAGTACAAAAAAGAGATTGAGTGCTAAGAGGTATGGTGTAAAAACAACAATGTCTCCATCAATGTCAGCAAATCAAAGGAGACTTCAAAAAGCCTGTCTGCATCAATGGTGCTGAGGTGCAGATAGTCGAGAGCGTCAAATTTCTGGGAGTGATGATCACCAACAATCTGTCCTGATCCACCCATGATGACACAATGGTTAAGAAAGCACAATAATGCTTCAGGAGGCTAATGAAATTCGGCATGATCATAAAGACACTTACCAATCTTTACAGATGCACCATAGAAAGCATCTGTGGGATTCGTCAATGAAGAGCAGTTGCCATACTGTGCTGTGATGTATCCAGATGCTTTGGAATTGTCTCCATCAATGTCAGCAAATCAAAGGAGACTTCAGGAAGCCTGTCTGCATCAACGGTGCTGAGGTGCAGATAGTCAAGAGCATCAAATTTCTGGGAGTGATGCTCACCAGCAATCTGTCCTGATCCACCCGTGATGGAGGGAAGGTTATGGAAGAAGTAGCTGAAAGTTTTTCAGCCGAGATCACTACACTGAGGTACTGCTGCAGACACATTCTGGAACTGAAACAATTGATCACCAATTGGCAAGTGGCAAAGTGGGCAGCACGATGGCAGTGGGCAGCACGATGGCAGAGTGGTTGGCACTGCTGCCTCACAGAGCCAGAGACCTGGGTTCAATTCCTGCCTCAGGCAACTGTCTGTGTGGAGTTTGCACATTTTCCCCGTGTCTGCGTGGGTTTCCTCCGGGTTCTCCGGTTTCCTCCCACAATCCAAAAATGTGCAGGTTAGGTGAATTGGCCATGCTAAATTGCCCGTAGTGGTAGATGTAGGGGAATGGGTCTGAGTGGGTTGCTCTTCGGAGGGTCGGTGTGGACTTGTTGGGCCGAAGGGCCGGTTTCCACACTAAGTAATCTAATCTAATCTAAACAAGTGAAAACCAACAATTACAACCAGCTTTGACTGTGCTAAGTAGGACTCCAATCAGTCGAGATTTTTCTCTTCAAGATTACCCCTGACTTACGCTTTGCTACAGCTCCGTTATGCTATATTCCATCAAATATGAAATGTCAAGAGCAGTCATATTCACCTCTGGAGTTCAGCTCCTTTGTATGTTTGAACCAAAGCTGTAATGAGGTGAGGCCCAAGTGGATCCCAAATAGTACTCCGAGTCGTACTGCTGACTATCCTTGCTCTGTTGCTGATAAGAACAACTTCTCTATTATTTCCAGACTGTGGCCACTTGCTGTCCTACTTATCTGTGTATCATCAAATTTGGCTATAACGTAGTTGTTGCCTTTGTCCAAGTCATTTGCATAGTTCAGAAACACTAAGGAACCAGCACTGATCCGAGTGACTAGTTACAGTTGCCAAAGTGAAAATGACCAACTTGTGCCAACTGGTTTCCATCAGTTAGCCAATCCTCCAAGCATGAATACACAAAAATCTCAGCGCTACCAGTAGGAAACAATGATAGAAGTATTATAGTTTTGCTGGGAAGGGGCTTGAAAAGGACACTGGCTGTTTGGATACACAATTAGCTAAGTGACAGAAGCAAAAAGCAGCAGTGAACAATTATATTTTAGACTGCAGGAAAAGGATTTGGTGCACGCTAGTTATCTGGTCTGTGACAACTGCTCTTTCTAATGTACATAAATAACTTAGACTTTGGGATCCATAGCATAATTTCAAACTTTGCCAATGATACATAAATATAATGAAGTGTAAGAAAGACAGCAGATTTATGAAGGCATGGACTGATGAAATTAGCAGATACATGGCAGATAGAATTTAATGTAGAAACATGTGAATTGATTAATTTTAAAAGGAAAAATGAAGACAGCGATAATAAACTAAATAAACCAAGGAGCTGCAGAAATAGAAGCACATCTACAAAAATATTGGAAAATGGAAGGACAGGTTGAGAAAGCTGTTTAAAAACGATCTTAAGTTTATGAATAGATGTATAAAATACAAAAGAAAATAAATTATCATAAACCTCAAATCACTGATTGCAGCTCCACTGAAGGATTACATCCAACCTTTGGGCAACAAGAATGGAAATCAAGATCTCGGGAGTTACATTAAAATGGTACTATAGATGAGGAAATTAAGGAACTTGAGAAACTGAGATTGTTCCCCTTGGAGAGACAGAGATTCAAGGGAGATGTGATAAAGGTGTTCAAAATCATGAGGGACTTGAAATAGATTAAGAGAAACCATTTTACTGGCAGAAGGAACAACTATCAAAGACTACTTAAATTAACATGAAGTAGCAAGTGGCAGGGTGGAAAGGAGGGAGGAAAGGGGAACAGTATTTCATTTTACGCTAGTTTATATTATTTTGAACATGCTGCCTGGATGGTGGTAGAAGTGTACTCAACATTTCATATATAACGAGGTGCTGATTTATTGTGGATTATCTGGGCACCACATTTCAGGAAAGATACCTTGGCCTTGGGAGCAGAGCTTCAGTTTATCAGAGTTACAAGATAGGTTTTCACACATTAGTGCTGGTTAAGGGGTGATGGGTGATTTGATTGGAGATTTATGGGAAAGACAGAATGACCAAGAGAGGATAGAGAAAACCTGGATAGCTAAGGCATAGTCTTTAAGGCAGACAATTCAGGAGCAAAATTAGGGAATATTTCTGTGTTCTAAGCGCAGTATAAGTTCAGAACTTTTTTGTAAATAGCTACTGATGCTCAACCAATTGTAAAATTTTAAATCAGGGAACAATAAGGTGCTTGCCATCAAGAAATATTCAAGAATATGGTGGTGGGTGTATGAAGTTATGTTGCATATCAGTCATATTTCGCAGAACGACAAAAGGAATATGATTTCTGCACCTCGGTACTGCCAGACCAACATGTACACATTAAATAGTTGTATTAGAAGATACTGTCAGACCAACAGGTAAACAATTTTAGATTTAGATTTTAATGTTGCCTGTACTCAAGTACAGGGTATAAGAGGACAGTGAAAATTATACAATGTCGCCGCACATGGCACCATCATAGATATAAAGTACCGAGGTACAAAGTTTGAGTTACAGAAATAGATAAATAAATAAATAAGCACTACAGTCTTTTTAGCATAACAGTAGAAAAATAAGAAACAAATATTACACCGTGCCCTAAGAATGTGCTGCCTGGGAGAGTGCTGGATGCAGATTCCATGAGATTTCAAAGAGAGTTGGATATGTATTTGAAAGTGATGAATTTAGAGGGTTACGAAGATAAGGCTGGAGAATGGGACTAGCTGGATAGCTCTTTGGGGAGCCGGTACAGACACAATGGGTTGAATGGCCACCATATGCATCATAGAAGTCTGTGATTCTAAGAGGATGCTGCCAGACCAGCAGATACACAAACAACATTATGTTAGAAACCAGACTGACCTTGTGAGAAAGATTTTGATGCTGAAGAGTAAGCATGTTCAGCACAGAAAGACGGTGTTGCTGGCCATACATGTGACACCACCTCCTCTGCTTTGATTGGAATTTCTTCATCGCAGAAGAGATTTGGTTCCAAGCTACCTGATGAGACACTGCTTGCACCATCCTGGGAAACAAAGAAAACTGTAATAGTTTGAGATCAATACTCTACACAAATATACATTAAACTTTTTTTTTTACACAAGACTAACTCACAGCCTATTTGGGCAAAATGTATTGGACACCATATCATATGATAAGACCTCAATATTGGATTTAAACAAAGATCATGAATTGTCTGTTTTGATCCTTAAAAACAAAGTAAGAATAAATTGAGCATAAGGGGGAAGAACAGTGGAGGGTGTATTGACAATGAATAATTTTGAAAGGAGTTTTCCGAAAACATGGATTTCATAGGATTACACTGGAAATATGACACAAACAGACCATTCAGCCAAAACAATCCATGTCAATGTTTCTGCCCTACTTGTGCCAACTCCCAACTCCCCTCATTAAAATCCATCATTACGATCCTCAATTTCCTTCTCACCTATAGGCCTCTCCAGCTTCCTCCTATTCACTTCCATGTGGGACTTCCACTCCCTCACTGGGGAAACAAAGTTTCTTGTCATCCTTGTAAATTTTGACACCCTCCATACTGCCTCAATATCCCATTTATAATATGGTGTCCAGAACTACACACAGTACACTAGGTGTGAACTAAATAATTTCAGTCTAAACTTAATTCTCTACTTTTTAATTCTGTCTGTTAAAATAAAGCCTATTGCTTAGTTTGTTTTTCTTGTAAAACTGTGACCCAACTTTAATGATTGCTGTATTTACTGAAAAATCTTATATGTGTGCCAACAACTTCACTAACATCATGCTGATTTACACATGCTGCAAGTGATATACATTCACAGAGTCATAGAGATGTACAGCTCCGAAACAAACCGTTCAGTCCAACTCGTCCATGCTGACTAGATATCCCAAACTAATCCAGTCCCATTTGCCAGCACTTGGCCCACATCCCACTAAACCCTTCCTATTCATATACCCATCCAGATGCCTTTTAAATGTTGCAATTGTACGAGCCTCCACCATTTCCTTTGGCAGATCATTCCATACACGCACCGTGAAAAGATGTCCCTTAGGTCTCTTTTATACCTTTCCGCCCTCACCGTAAACCTATGCCCTCTAGATCTGGACTCCCCCATCCCAGGGAAAAGACTTTGTCTATTTATCCTATCCATGTCCCTCATGATTTTGTAAACCTCTATAAAGGTTACCCCTCAGCCTCTGACACTGCAGGAAAAACAGCCCCAGCCTATTCAGCCTCTCCTGAAACCTCAAATCCACCAACCCTGGCAACATCCTTGTAAATCTTTTCTGAACCCTTTCAGGTTTCAGAACATCCTTTCGATAGGAAGGAGACCAGAACTGCATGCACTATTCCAAAGGTGGCCTAACCAACGGCCAGTACAGCAGCAACCTGACCTCCCGACTCTGATACTCAATACTCTGACTAATAAAGGAAAGCATACCAAATGCCTTCTTTACTATCCTATCTACATACGACTCTACTTTCAAGGAGCTATGAACCTGCACTCCAAGGTCTCTGTTTTGCAACACTCCCTTGGACCTTATCATTCGGTGTATAGGTCCTGTTAAGATTTGCTTTCCCAAAATGCAGCATCTCGCATTTATCTGAATTAAACTCCGTCTGCCACTCCTCAGCCCACTGGCCCATCTGATCAAGATCCTGTTGTAAGCTAAGGTAACCTTCTTCACTGTCCACTACACCTTCAATTTTGGTGTCATCTGCAAACTTATGCTCACATCAAAATCATTTATATAAATGACGAAAAATAATGGATTCGGCACAGATCCTTCTGACATTCCATTGGTCACAGGCCTCCAGTCTGAAAAACCCTCCACCACTACCCTCCGTCTTCTACCTTTAAGCCAGTTCTGTATCCAAATGGCTAGTTCTCCCTGTATTCCATGACATCTAAGCTGGCTAACCAGTCTCCCATGGGGAACATTGTCGAACACCTTACTGAAGTCCATATAGATCACATCCACCGTTCTGCCCTCATCAATCCTTGGTTTCTGCTGGGTCGCATTCTCTAAACAAATTTCATCTTTTTGAATGTAGACTAAAATGCAGCTTTAACATGGGTAAAGAAAACTAGAGATGGCAGAAAAAGACAAGGAAAGGCAACTGGCAATGGAAAAGAAAAGAGTGGAAATGATACCCTAAGACAGCAAACAGAAGCTTAAAATGATACAGGTTAAATAGGAAATAACACAGGCTGATGCATTGGGAAGAACTAGACTCAAAATTTGAAGTCTACTAAGGAAATGCTTAAATTTACACAAGTCCTACCAAAGTTCAAGAAAAAAAGACGTGGAGGCATTCCTCATGTCATTTAACAAAATGGCTAGAAATATGAATTATGCAAAAGAGGATATTGCTTCTACAGGCTGTTAACAGGTAAAGCACAGGAAATTTATGCCTCACTGTCAGAATTATAATGCTGCAGAGAAATCATATTCACTTGGAATTAGTGCCTGAGGAATATTGGCAAAGGTTCTGGAATTTAAGGAAACAGCCAGAGCAAACCTATACTTAATTTGAAAAGCAAATTAATTTTGACATTTGGAAGTGAGCATTAAGCAGGTGAAATTCTTGGAGGTTATTTTCCCAGAGGAGTTAAAAAACTCACTTCCTTTAGTAAGAAGGCATGTTGAGGACCAGCGTACCCTCTAGTTCTCTTTTTGGCTGTGCTGGCTTTCGAGGTTTGTGAGTGGTAGCGATTTCTGTAACCAAAAGTCAATGCCAATGCCAATTGCTGTGCATGGAAATTTGGAGCGGGTACATACGCAGGCAGCCTTGCAGCTTACAGGGAACTTTGTAGAGGGCCAAAGGATTGTAACCACCAGACAGGCAGCAATAATGGCTTACGATTAAGAACTTTAAAAAACATTTTCTTAATTCACAAGTTTTGGGCATACTGGTGAAGACAATCATTTACAGCCCAATCATAATTGCCTAGACCAAGGGCAGCAGTTTCCAAAAGGACGTGAATGAACCAGATGGGTTTTTCCTGACAACCAGCAATAGTTTCATGGGCATCAATAGACTTTTAATGACAGAATTTCTTTATTGAATTCAAGTGCCACCATTTGCCATAATGGGAGTCAACCAGGGACATTATCAGAGTGTCTGGATTAATAGTCTAGTGATAATACCACTGAGCCATCACCTTCCCACAAAATTAAACCTTTATTCCATCACCACTGACTCTAGTTTTTGTAGGGCTCCTTGTTGCCACACACTTACCTCACCTGTGGAATTTAATTATTTTTGGTTATGCTGGGATCTGATGTATAAATTAGTCTCCCATTTTTGTTTCATTTAAAATCATTGTATGCTTAATTTTGCTGGGAACTTGAACTACGAGTACCCTGCGAATCTCCTCGTAAGAAACAAAAACAACTTGCTGGAAAGCTCAGTGGGTCTGGCAGCATATGTGGAGAGAAATCAGAGTTAACATTTTGGGTCGAGTGACCCTTCCTCAGAACACAATTCTCCTCATAAGAATGTGTCTAACCTGTTTCTAAATCTCCTTTATCATTCTCTGTTTCACCAAATAATTTTAATTTATTTTCAGGGAGTTTAAACAGGAAAGTGTTCTAATAATTTTAAAGATAGTGGATTTGTTTTTAAAAAATACAGCAAATGATAACAACAATGAATTTATCACCTGTGGGGGTAGAAGCGGAGACATTCAACACTTTCAGTACTAAGTTGGTTGGACACTAGAGGCAAAATAAACTTGCAGAGCTCTGGGGACAGAAAGGGGATGAGATTGACTGGACTCGCTCTAAGAGAAAGCTGGCATAATCTCGGTTGGTAGAATGGCCTCACGCTGTTCTGAGATGTACCAGGATATAGTTATCGAAATTATAATGGTGGAAAAGAGCTACTTATTTCAATAGACATTACATCAGTCTAACAAGTGAGTAAAGGATAGGAGGACAAAAGCCCAAATCTTCCAAACAGCATCAAAGCCCCTTTTGCTGATACTACTCAGATTCCACAATTAGCGATGATTGCCTCCAATTTTTCTGGTTGAAATGCAGGATTCACCTGAACTCAGTCAGCTCAGTATTCCTCAGAGGCAGCAACAGACATAATCTACACACAGGCCTTCAGCAATTCCACCCCCAAAACAGACTTACTTTTCTCTCGTAGCGATACGCATCCCTGATATCATCATCTGAGTCGGTTTCCTCCTCATCCAATTCAATAGATTTTCTTGGTGAGTTTGCCAAACTCCCCATGCTCCTGCTGAAGGCAGATTGTTGGACACTCTGTAAATGTTCCTGGGAAGAGAATAAGACCAAATCCTCTGTCAGATAATTCCTTACAATATCATCTGGTTTAGATATCAATGCTAAACAAAATGTGACAATATGCCAAATAAGGAGCTATAAGGGAAGACAGCCTAAAGCTTCAACTAAAAGGGAGGCTGTAAGCAGACCTTAAAAGGGGAAAAATCTGTTGAGAGGAGAATGATTTAGAGGGGAAATTCCTGAACTCCCCCTGCTTCGGCAGGCAAAAGCAGAGTCATCAATGGTGGAAATAGTAAACCAGAATTGGTAATACATAAATATCCTGTGTGGTTTGGAGTAGGGGTAGGCTGTATGGCCGGAGAAGATTACAGAGAATCAGAAAGGAACAGGCAATAGAAAATAAAACTAAGAACGAGAATTTTAAAAATCAAGACTTTCCTTTCTTGTGAGCCATTCCAAAATCAGAAGATTTGCTTAACGAATTAGAGGTTCACCTTGAAGGACTGAAATGAGGTGTTTTTTTTAAACCCCTCAAGTGGTTATGCCACTTTAGCACTCTTTGGCTCAGCAGTCAGGGTCAATAAATATTTTGAGAGACAGTGATAGATTCCTAATAGGAATCTGAGGTTTACAACAGAATGTGGAATTCAGAACAGATCAGCCATGATCTCATTGAGTAGCCCAGTTGCGATAAAAGGAACAAATGGCATATTTTGGTTCCTCATTGGTATGTTTGCATCTAGGTCAAGTTGCACAGGAGAGATAAGTGAATGGGATTTTATGAGTTAAGATTGGGATAGAGTTTTGAATGATTCCCCACAGCATAAAACTATGGAAGCAGGCTAGTAGTTTATTGAAATAACGAAATCTTGCGATAACGCTTGCAAAAAATGAAAGTTTCAGCAGCACACAAATTAGCGAAGAAGTCAAGTCAATCGTTACCAAAGGGACAGAAATAGGTTTTCTTGGCGACAGTATGGATATTTGGTAGGAAGCTTTGTAAAGGTACAACTTTGCAAGAGAACTGTTGCTCCTGACAGATAAATAAGGGAGAATCAGGATGAATATTAAGAGTTCAAAGTGGAAAAGGAAACGAGGAAACATGAGACAGAAGGTGCATGAGAAAGTGCAAACGATTTCATATAATTTTTGTAAGTATTTTAAGTACCTGACTCTTCGCCACCTTCCCCTTAGAAAATGACCCATTTATTTTGCCCACATTTCTGGACATTAACCTTAGTGGAGATCATGGAACAAAGACAAATATTTAAAAAAATAGTTCATGACTCACAAAAATTAAAACATTGCAGCGATGAAGGATGATAACGATGAAGGAGGACTCATAGGAAGGGAATAAACCCACTATGACTAAGGAAGTTAAGGATAGTGTCAAACTGAAATAAAAGGCATACAATGTGGCAAAGATTAATGGTAAACCAGAGGATTTGGAATGTTTTACACGTCCCAAAAAATAATTACAAAGGCTGAGGAAATAAACTGAGGGCAAATTTTCAAGTAATGCAAAAATGGACTGACAGTGAGATTAAAAACGAAGACAGAGGCCAAAGTGAACATAAGGCCCTTAGAGAATGAGATTGGGAAATAATATAACAAAGGAAAAGGCAGCAAAGGCATTGAGGATTATCAGATTGCCATGATTTTATTGAATGGATTTTGCCAGCGCTGGATTGTTTGAGCTATAGAGAGGGGCTGAATAAGCTGGAGCTGTTTTGCCTAGAGAGTTGGAGGCTGAGGGGTGACCTTACAGTGGTTGATAAAAGGCATGGATAAGGTGAGTAGACAAGGTCTTTGGGTGACATAGGTTTAGGGTGAAAGGGGAAAGATTTAAAAAGGATTTAAGGGGCAACTTTTGCACGCAGAGGGCGGTGTGTGTATGGAATGAGCTTCCAGAGGAAGCGGCAGAGGCTGGTACAATTACAACATTTAAAAGATATCTGGATGGGTATATGAATACGAAGGGTTAGAGGGATACGGTTCAAGTGCTGGCAAATGGGACTAGATTAATTAAGGACATCTAGTCGGCATGGGGGAGTTGGACCAAAGGGTCTGTTTCTCTGCTATACCTCTCTGTGACACTATGAAGGGTGGAGCAGACTCAATGGTTTTTTTCTGCTCTTACGCTTTAGCATGTTGGTGCAAACTGGTAATTGTTTGATATCCCGTAATTTTCTTATTTTTTTGCTGGGATATTTGTATCGATAGCCGCGGGTGAGGTGCTGGAAGACTGGAAGTTGGCTAATGTGGTGCCATTATTTAAGAAATGGCTGTAAGGAAAGCCAGGGGATGATAAGCTGGTGAGCCTTTTGTCAGTAGTGGCCAGGTTGTTGGAGGGGACTTTGAAGGAAGGGATTTACATGCATTTGGAAAGGTAAATATTGATTAGAGACAGTCAATATAGCTTTGTGGGTGGGAAATCATGCCTCAATAACTTGATTTGAGGTTTTATTTGAAGAGGTGACAAAGAAGATTGATGAAGACAAAGCAGTAAACATTGTCTTTGTGTACTACAGCAAACCATTCAACAAAATTCCACTTGGTAGACTAGTTAGTAAGGTTAGATCACATGGGATCCGGGGGAGCTAGCCAACTGGACACAAAATTGGTTTGAAGGAAGGAGAAAGACGGTGGTGGTAGACTGGTAGCCTGAGACCAGCAGTATGCCTCACGGATCACGGCTGGATCCATCTGTTTTTCATTCTGTATATAAATGTGAATGTTGGAGGCATGGTTAGTATACTTGCAGATGACAACAAAATAGATGGTGTAAGGGACAGCAAAAGTGGTTATCTCAGAGTACAATGGCAGCTTGATCAGATTGGCCAACGGGCCATGGAGTGGCAGATGGAGTTTAATTTAACCGAATGAGAGGTACTGCATTTTGGCAAGGCAAACTGGAGCAGATCTTATACAGTTAATGCTAGGGCCCTGGGGAGTGTTGTTGAACAGGAGAACTAGAGGTGCAGGTGCATAGCTCCTTAAAAGTGGTGTCACAGGTAGACAGGGTGGTGAAGGTGGCATTTAGTATGCTTGTCCACATTGGTCAGCCCATTGAGTAAAGGAGTTGGGATGTCATGTTGTCATTGGTGAGGCCAATTTTAGAATACTGCATATAATTTTGGTCTATCTACTGTAAAAAGGACGTTGTTAAACTTGAAAGGGTGCAGAAAAGATTTACAAGAATGTTGCCCGGACTGGAGAGTTGTTGCCCAGACTGGAGAGTGTGAGCTATAGAGAGGGGTGGAATTTGCAGAGTTTCTTTCCCCCCGGAACATCAGAAGCTGAGGCGTGCCCTTATAGAGGTTTATAAAATCATGAGGGGCATGGATACTGTGAAAAGCTGAAGTCTTTTTCCTAGGGTGAGGGAGTCCAAAATTAGAGGGTACAGGTTTCAGGTGAGACAGGAAAGATTTAAAAAGGAACTGAAGGGTAACTTTTTCATGCAGAGAATGGCGGGTATATGGAACAAGTTACCTGAGGAAGTGGTACAATTACAACATTGGCCAATCCCCAGGAAGGAAACATTTTGTTAAGAGGAGAAACTGAATAAGTTGGGCTTGTACTCTGTGGAGTTTAGAAGAATGAGAGAAGACCATGTTCTCAGAGTACTTAGGTGCAGAAGGATGGTTTCCTTTTGTGGGAGAGTCTAGTACAAGGAAGCTAATATCAGACAAATGGGTCACCTATTTAAAACAGAGTTGAGTAAGAATTCTTTTTCTGTGCTAATCTGTATAATTCTTTAATGCAGAGGGCTGCCAAGGCTGAGTCTTTCAGTACATTCGAGGTTTGATAAACACAGTTTAAATCATTGAGAGAATTAAGGGTTGAGAAAAGGCAAGAAAAATGGAGTTGAGAGTCATCAGATCAGCCATGATCTCACTGAATTTGGAGTAGACTCAATAGGCCAATTGGCTTACTTCGGCTCCTGTATCTTATAGTCTTTTGGTCATTTCAATACCCTGGCGCTTGTATTTTTTTTTATTACCTGCAAGTCTGGATTGGCTGCTGCCTTCTGCAGCTCAGCACTTATTATTTTCTCTGTTTTCTCCCTTGCTGCCTGTTCCACCATGCGCTGGCTTAGTACAGACAGCTTTGCAAGTGCAGAAGAGAGCTCATCTGTGGCCAGGGCTTGCCTGGCCCGATCCTGCCAGCTCATTGCTCTCTCTGTCAGACACTGCAAGGCATCTCCTTCTGGTAAACGAACTGGAAGCTTCTGAAGGGAAACGAGCAGTGAAAGAATGGTCTCAAGACGTGGCCTTCGAGAGCGCATGCACAATGGGCACAAGAATTTCACCTCCTTAGTTTGCCAGGCCAGTCCTTTTTTTTGTGTACCAGTTTTGGGTAGAGGAACACAAGTGCTGTGAAACCAGTCTTTACAAAGTTCACACTGTAACATAAAACCACTGGCTATTTTGCGACACACGCAGAACTTGATTTCTTCAATGCGATCCACCATTGCCATTTTAGCCAGGTTTGCTGCTCTCAAAGAATGCATAGCTTCACATTCCTTTTGCTCCATTGCACGGAAGCCTGCAATCTGAAGAATGTCAAAAGAAATATGTAAAAACATATCTGGCACACAACTTATCAGTACAGACAGGACATGAATAGTGATATCTGCAATTTTATTAAGAGTTAAAAATTAAGTTTCACCGAGTAACAGGAAATGACCAAATGATCAGTGAAAACTTCCCCAGTTTTGAAAATATCCAAAATTATAATAACATACGAGTTAAAAACAATCAACCTTGCTGTTATATTCACTACAGGGTTCAGAATAAATGAACACGACTCGAGTATATAGTCTGAATTTTAACAAAAGTGTTAAGGGAATAATCATAATTTGGCCATCTGTAAATTTTGTTAAGAAAGGTGAACTGAGTAAATCTATGGTAGGGGTTATAATTATTTGCTGCCACTGTTTTATGCAGTCCTCAGTCTGGCAAGAATGGGCTAGTTTTCAAAACATAATTACACATTTTCACAAAAACACAATTAAATACATCAATATCTGGACCAGTTTTGGGAAGATGTAGATTTTTTCGTAGAGTCAGAGATGTACTGCATGGAAACAGACCCTTCGGTCCAACCCGTCCATACCGGCCAGATATCCCAACCCAATCTAGTCCCACCTGCCAGCACCCAGGCCTATATCCCTCCAAACCTTTCCTATTCATATACCCATCCAAATGCCTCTTAAATGTTGCAATTGTACCAGCCTCCTCCACTTCTTTCAGAGATATCATTACACCATCTGGAGCAAGTTGGATTTGAAACCATACCTCCATTGCCCACAGACAGGGATTCTATCACTGCACCACAAAGACGAATCATACATTTTTTTTAAAAATTTCACCTATTTTTCTAATCAACCTGTTCAGAGATGTTATTTCAAACTTCTGTAGTAGGTGAGACTTGAACCCAAGTCAATGAGTTCATGCGTGGGGACACTACCACTGGGTCACAAGGGTCCTTCTGGGGTGTTATACCTACACAGGATGAATGGACTGCACCTGAACAGAACCAGGCCCTTGCCACGTGGTTTGTCAATTTAGTAGAAGGATTAGCCAGGAAGTAATATTAGTGAAGAAAATAAATGATGAAAAGGAAGTAGGAGAGCCAGTTAACACCAGAATAAGAAACACTGTGGAACTAATGTCAAAATGCACATTTTGGTGAGACTTTTCATTATCAGAACAATTTGCACAAATATCAATTCAAGAGGTAAAGCATCATTTATAATGCATTAAAGCAGAGTGCAGAATGGTTGGCAATTTGACTCTGAGACAGAGGCATTACCAATGGTAATATTCTTTTATTCATTTATGGGATGTCAACATTGCTAACTGGCCATCATTTATAGCTTTTGAGAAGGGGGTGAACTGCCTTCTTGAACTGCTGCATTACACCTACTGCACGTTGACCGACAATGCCATGAGGAAGGGAAGTCTAGGATTCTGACCCAGCAACAGTGAAGGAATTGCAATGTATTTAAAAGTCAGGATGGTGAGAGGCTTGCACAGGAACTTGCAGATAGAGTTGCCCCCATGCCCCTGCTGCCTTGTTTTTCCAGATGAAAGTGGTTGTGGGTTTAGAAGGTATTGTCTGAGGAACTTTGGTGAATTTCTGCAGTGTACCTCACTGAGTTTCAGTAGTGGAGGGAGTGGATGTGGTGCCAATCAAGTGAGCTGCTTTGTCCTGGATGGTGTCAAGATTGAATGTTGTTGGAGCTGCACCCATCCAGACAAGTGGGGAGTATTCTATGACACTCCTGACTGGTGCCTTGCAGATGGTGGACAGCAGATCTGCAGGCCTCATTTTCTCCTAGACGGTGAACAGGCTTTGGAGGGTTAGGAAGTGAGTCACTCATTGCAGTATTCCTAGCCTCTGATCTGCTCTTGTCACTGCTGTGTTTATGTGTTGAGTCTAGTTCAGTTACTGGTCAATGGTAACCCCACTAATATTGACAGCGGGGAAATTCCATGATGGTAACACCACTGAATGTCAAGGGGCAGTGGTTAGATTGTCTTTTATTGAAGATGGTTCCTGCCTGGCATTTGCTTGGTGTGAATGTCACTTGCCACATCTCAGCCCGCGCCTGGATATTGTCCAAATTTTGACGCTTTTGAAAATGATCTGCTTCAATATTTAAGAAGTCACAAATGGTGCTGAACGTTGCAACATCATCAGCAAACATCCCCACTTCTGACTTATACAGTGGAGGGAAGGTCATTGATGAAGCAGCTAACAAAGTTTGGGCCTAGCTCACTATCCGGAGGAACTCCAGCAGTGATGTCCTGCAGCTGAGATGACAGATCTCCACACAACCACAACCATCTTCCTGTGTGCCAGGTATGACTCCAACCAGCAGCATGTCTACTCCCTGGAGTAGACATCAAAGCTAGTTTTGCTAGGGCTCCTTGAATCCCCACACTGTCAAATTCAGCCTTGATGTCAAGGACTGTCATTCCTGTCTCAACTCTGAACTCCATTCCTTTGCCCATGTTTGAACCTAGTTAGGAGATGCATAGCCCTGGATGAACCCAAATTGTGTGTCACTGAGCAGGTGCTGCTTGATAGCACTGCAGGTGACACCTTTTATCACTGTTGAGCGAGAGTAGATTGATGGGGTGGTAACTGGCTGGGTTGGATTTGTCCTGCTTTTTGCATACAGATCATTCTGCTATAATGCAACCATTGCTTTCTTCTGAAACCCTGTGCTATAGAAAATCACACTATGGAAAACAGTCAGAAAAAATTGCGCTGTAAAAGATATATGTAAATAGAAAATCGCTACGGTCATTCAGGAGAAAGTCTGTGTTAGCCAAATAGCACCCACAATTTGTCAATCGCGTTATAGCCAATTTGCATTGATGAAACGCACACTATACTAAAATGACCTGCATAGGACATACCTGGGCAGTTTTTCCACACTGTAGGGTAGATGCCAGTGTTGTAACTGTGCTAGAAGAGCTATACAGTTGGGAGGTAGTTCCCCTGGGAGTCCTGAACATTGACTCCAGGCCCTCTGAAGTCTCATTGTTTCAGGTTAAACATGGGTAAGGAAACCTTGTGCTGGTTAGCAAGGGATCGGTATGTTTTGGAGCACAAGCCTTCAGTACCATTGCTACAACATTGTCAGGATCCATAGCCTTTGCACTATTCAGTGCCTTCAACTTAATCTAGATATCACACGGAGTGAATCGAATTGGCTGAAGACTGGTATCTATGATGCTGGGGCCCACTGGAAGAGGCCACAATAGAACATCCAATTGACACTTCGGTTTGAAGAGTGTTATGAATGTTTCAGCCTTACCTTTTACACTGATATCCTAGGTTATTCCATCATTGATGACGGTGATATTTGTGAAAGTACTGAGTTAATAAAATGCGTTGCTGGAAAAGGCACAGCAGGCCAGGCAGCATCCGAGGAACGAGAGAGTCAACGTTTCGGTCAGGACCCTTCTCCAGGACTGGGGAGGGGGAAAGGGGTTGAAAGATAAATGGGAGAAGAGGGATGGGGATAAGGGAAAAGTAGGCCATTGGTGGGCTAAGGTAGGAGATGATAGTGATAGGTTAGTACGAAGAGTGGAATGGATAGGTGGAAAGGAAGATGAACAGATAGGTCAGGTCAAGAGGGCGAATCGGAGTTGGAGGACTGGATCTGGCTTGGGGTACAGCGGAGATTGGAAACTGATGAATTCAATGTTCATGCTGTGTGGTCGTAGGCTCCCGAGGCGGAAGATGAGATGTTCCTCCTCCAGTTTGCGGGTGGCCTTGTGTAGGCAGTGGGGGAGGTCCAGAATGGATAAGTCCCGTCCTCAGGGGAGCGAGGGGGCGGAGAGAGTATTCGTGGATGACCACAGGAAGGTGGGGTTGGTTTGTGCTTACAGACCAGATATCCAGAAGAATTCCGCAAATTTGCCCTCGGTCTCTCTGATATAGAGGAGACCCCAGTGAGAGATACAACAGATGAGGTTGGAGAATGTACAAGTAAATCTCTGCCTGATTTGAAATGATTCCTTAGGGCTTTGGACAGGTGAGGGGAGTGGGGGTGGGGTGCAGGTTTTGCGCCTCTTACAGCGGCAGGAGAAGGTACCAGGAGTGAAGAGGGGGATGGTGGGGAGTGTGGATCTAACAAGGGAATCACAAAGGGAATGGTCCCTACTGAACTTAGACAGGGTGGGGAGAGAAATATATTTTTGATGGTGGGGTCTGACTGTAGGTGGCGAAAGTGGCAGAACACGACGTGCTGGATTTGGAGAGTGATGAGATGGAATGTGAGGATTCTATCTTCATTGGGGTTGGGATGGGGGGGTTCGAGAGCAGAAGTGTGGGAAATGAAGGAGGCGCGATTGAGAGCATCGTTGACCACTGGGGAGGGAAAATTACAATCCCTGAAGTAAGTGGACATCTTGGATGAATTGGAGTAGAATTGCTCATCCTGACAGCAGGTATGGCAGAGGCAGAGGTACTGAGAGTAGGGGATCACGTTTTTACAGGAGGGGCAGTGGGAGGTGGTATAGTCAAGATAGCTGTGGAGTCAGTGGGTTTGTAGAAGATGCCAGTGTGTAGTTGGTATCCGGAGATAGAGACACAGAGGTCCGGAGGGGCAGTGGGAGGTGGTATAGTCAAGATAGCTGTGGGAGTCGGTGGGTTTGTAGAAGATGCCGGTGTGTAGTTGGTATCCGGAGATAGAGGCACAGAGGTCCAGGAAGGGGAGGGAGGTGTCAAAGATGGACCAGGTGAATTTGAGGTTGGGGTGGAAGGTGTTAATGTGGTGAATGAACTGTTCAAGTTCCTCATGGGAGCACGAGGCAGCACCGATACAGCCATAGATGTTGCAGAGGAAAAGGTGGAGGATGGTGCTGGTGTATCTGTGGAACAGGGACTATTCTACACATCCTACGAAGAAGCAGGCATAGCTGGGACCCATAGGGGTACCAATAGCCATCCCTCTAGTCTGTATGAAGTGAGGATTGAAAGGAGAAGTTGTTGAGGTTAAGGACCAGTTCTGCCTATCCAATGAGGGTATTGGTGGAGGGGGACTGGATGGGTTGGTGGGAAAGGAAGAAACAGAGTTTTTAGGCTTTCCTTGTGATGGGTGCCGGTATAGAGAGATTGAATATCAATGGTGAAGATGAGGTTTTGGAGGCCAGGAAATTGGAAGTCACAGAGGTGGAGGAGAGTGTGAGTAGTGTCACGAATGTATGTAGAGTGTTCCTGGACCAATGAGGACAGGACGAAGTCAAGATAAGTGGAGATAAGTTCAGTGGGGCAGGAGCAGGCGGAGACAACCGATCGACAAGGGCAGTCGGGTCTGTGAATTTTTGACAAGAGATAGAACTGAGAAGTGCGGGGTTGGAGGACTATGAGATTGGAGATCTCCTGATTTCTTTAGCATCTGCAGTCCTAACAGTGTCTTAGTTGCTGCAAACCATACTGCAAAACCACTTCCAAGGATGCCCACCTTGAAGAAATTCTCCTCCTCCTCCTCCCTCTGCAAGGATCTCAGTGAATCTCTCTCCACCTGCAACCTTCTCCACCACCCTGGTCATCTCTGCCACCCTGGATCTGTTCAACCACATCCTGAAACAATCCCGCTACTACAGCTATGTCTCCTTCCTCAGTGCCTGCCTACGTAACTGGCTTATCTCCCATGGCCTCCAGACTACATTCAATTTGGATCCAACCAGGACAACCACTACTTACAGCAAATCCAGAGCCTCCACAAACAGTTCTCCTTCCAAATACTCAGCTCCACGCTTGCAGCCATGTGCCGACACTAACTCTCTCTATAGTCAGCCCTGCCCCACCTCATTCTTCCAGACCCGCAAAGGACCTCTGCTCTTCTTCATCCGGAGAAGGATCCACACACTCAACAAATGCTTTATCTCCAACCTATCGGACATAAAGGAGAAGTACACCAAACTCTTACACTTAGCTCCAAACCCAGGGCTCCATTACCACTCCGGACCCCATCCGCGACCTCCTCTGGACGCTATTAATCCACTTGCCTCCAATGCCGTGGTTGATGATGTCACTCCCGCCAGTGCTGATGCCGTCACTTCTGCCACCATCACAGCACACACCACCCCCGTGGTCACCAATGATGTCACTTCCAAACTACAAACTGCGTCCAACCCCGCCTCTTCCGCAAACATTGCTGACGTTACACCTCACTCTCCCCCCCCTCAACATTGCTACTTCTACCACCATTGATGACATCACTTCCACCCCTGCAAACACAGTCGACCACGCCATCTCTGGGATGCCTCCAGTCATGTGACTGGTGATATCATCATTGGTCACATGACCCCTCCCACCCCCACTGTTGAGACTGTCTCCACCCTCACTCCCAACTCCAGCCCCACACCAGGACTCAGCCCTGCTGGGTTTTTACCACACCCTCAGACCTCCCCCTCACTAAAGGGCAAACTGTCAGTACTCAGCAAACGTCTTACCTACATTGTACTCTGCTCCCAACATCAGTGAATTCTGAAGTAACAAAAAGGATTGATGAGGGCAGAACGGTAAACATGATCAAATGGATTTCAGTAAGGCATTACATTGTACTCTGCTCCCAACATCAGTGAATTCTGAAGTAACAAAAAGGATTGATGAGGGCAGAACGGTAAACATGATCAAATGGATTTCAGTAAGGCATTCGACAAGGTTCCCCATGGGAGACTGGTTAGCAAGGTTATATCTCATGGAATACAGGGAGGACTAGCCATTTGGATACAGAACTGACTCAAAGGTAGAAGACAGAGGGTTGTTTTTTCCAGACTGGAAGCCTATGACCAGTACAGTTCCACAAGGATCGGTGCTGGGTCCACTACTTTTTGTCATTTATATAAATTGGATATATTTAGTTGTGAGCATAAGAGGTATAGTTCAAAGGTTTGCAGATGATACCAAAATTGGAGGTGTATTGGACAGCAAAGAAGGTTACCTTGGATTGCAACGGGATCTTGATCAGATGGGCCAATAGGCTGAGAAGTAGCAGATGGAGTTTAATTTAATAAATGCAAGGTGCTGCATTTTGGGAAATCAAATCGTAGCAGGACTTATACACTTAATGGTAAGGTCCGAGGGATTGTTGCTGAACAAAGAGACCTTGGAGTGCAGGTTCATAGCTCCTTGAAAATGGAGTCACACGTAGATAGAATAGTGAAGGCGGCGTTTAGTATTTTTTCCTTTATTAGTCAGAGTATTGAGTACAGGAGTTGGGAGGTCATGTTGTGGTTGTACAGGACATTGGTTAGATACTGTTGGAATGTTGCGTGCAATTCTGGTCTCCTTCCTTTCGGAAAGATATTGTGAAACTTGAAACATTGGCATATGGAGGATAGTGGGGTGGTGTAGATTAGGTGGGCTTGGATCAGCGCAACATCGAGGGCCGAAGGGCCTGTACTGCACTGTATTCTTCTATGTTCTATGAAAGGGTTCAGAAAAGATTTACAAGGATGTTGCCAGGGTTGGAGGACTTGAGCTATAGGGAAAGGCTGAACAGGCTGCGGCTGTGTTCCCTGGAGCATCGGAGGCTGACTGGTGACCTTATTGAAGTTTATAAAATCATGAGGGGCATGGATAGGGTAAATCGGCAAATTCTTTTCCTTGGGGTGGGGGAGTCCAGAATTAGAGGGCTTAGGTTTAGGGTGAGTGGGGAAAGATACAAGAGAGACCTAAGAGGCAACATTTTCACACAGAGGGTGATACGTGTATGGAATGAGCTGCAAGAGGAAGTGGTGGAAGCTGGTACAATTGCAACATTCAAAAGACATCTGGATGGGTATATGAATAGGAAGGGTTTGGAGGGATATGGGCCAGGTGCTGGCAGGTGGGACTAGATTGGGTTGGGATATCTGGTCGACATGGAGAGGTTGGACCGAAAGGTTTGTTTCCATGCTGTACATCTCTACGAGTCTATGACTGGAGGAATGCAAATGTGATTCTGTGGTTTAAGGGTAAAAAGGAAATGTCAAAGAATTATAGGCCAATTAGCCTTACTTCAGTGATGGGCAAGTTGTTAGAATCAATTCTGAGATTGGATAAACTGTCACTTGAAAAGGCATAAACTATACAGGGAGAGTCAGCACAGGATGGTCATGCCTTACATATGAATTTGTTAAGGAAGTGACAAGGAGGATCGAAGAGGGTAGTGCAGCGATTGTTGTCTACATGGATTTCAGCAAAGCATTTGCCAGGTCCCACATGCAGACTGGTCAAAAGAAAATGCCCCTGGAATACAGGGTAATGTGTCAAATGGAATACAAAATTGCCTTAGTAACAGGAAACAAAAGAGTAACAGTCAAAACTGCCCTTACAAATGGAAAGTTGTTTCAAGTGGTGTTCAGCAGGGCTCAGTGTGGGACCTGTGCTGTTGTTTTATACCTTAAACATTTGGACTTGAGAGTATATGGGGGTGGCCGCTGGGAGATTTGCAGATGAAACATTATTGGCCAATAGCTCTAAGCTACAAAACAAAGGTTGGAGGAGTAGGCAGGAAAATGGCAGATGGAGTTCAACTCTGATAAGTGTTAGGTAATGTATTTAGGGAGGGCAAACTGGAAAAGGGAATATAGAATAAATGGGAATATACTGAATGGCATAGACAAAGTGAGATATTTTGGCATCGGATGCACAGGTCCCAAAAGGTAGCAGTAGAGGTAGATAAGGTTATAAAGGCAGCATAAGGAATGCTCTCCTACACTGGCAGAGATAAAGAATACAAAGGTAGGGATATAATTAGAAGAACTACCTGTAGTTTCCTCTAGTGCAATGGTTGCATTATTGTGCAACTCCACATTATAGAAAAAGCACATTTTAGAAACAGCACAAAGTGTAACCACATAACAGCCAACACAAGTTTTAAAAGTTCACACTTTAGAAACAGTGTCCCCAATTTGTCAGTCGCGTTACAGCAACTCATGTTAACAAAACACACGTTATAGCAGAATGACCTATAAGAAGCTGGTGAGGCCACAACTGCAATACTGTATGCAGTTTGGATCACCACATCACAGGAATGATGCAATTGTGCTGAAAAGAATGTAGAGGTTTACAAGAATGCTTCCAGAGATGGAGAACTGTAGCTAAGAGTGGAGGTTGGGGTTGTTTTCCTCAGAACAGAGAAGGCTGAGGGGGCGACATGGTTGAGGTATACAAAATTATGAGGGGTATAGATAGAGTAGATTGGAGGAACTTGTTTCTCTTGGCAGAGTTCAAAAATAAAGGGTCATAGATTCAAGCTATGTGACAGAAGGATCAGAGGAAATTTGATAATCACAGTGCAGAAAGAGACCGTTTGGCCCACCACATCGGTACCATCCCGCCAAAGATTTCCCACCCAGCCTGAGCCCGCCACCTATCCCCATATTTACTATGGCTCGTCCACCTAGATTCCACATCCCAAGATATTGCGGGGAAAATTAGCACTGCCAATCCACCAACCTTTGGACTGAGCACTCAGGAGAAACCCTCGCAGACATGGGAGAATGTGCAAATAGGAGGAAAAAATTTTTATACAGAGAGTCATTCGAATCTGGAATTCGCTACCCGAATTGGCGGTGGATGCATGGACCCTCAACTCTTTCCGTAGGTACCTGGATCTGCAGCTTGAGTACTAAAACCTGCAGGGCTTTGGGCCATCTGCAAGAATATGGCATTAGAAGGGACATCTGGGTTTATTTGCATCAGCATGAACAATATGGACTGAATGACCCCTTTTTGTGCTCTGGTTTTTATAGAAGGGAGGCCTTGTTGGAGCTGTACAGAACTTTGGGTGGCCACAGCTGGACTACTGTGTGCAGTTCAGGTCGCTATACTGTACAAAATAATGTAATTGCATTCAAGGAAGTGCAAATGAGCTTCACCAGGATATTGCCTGGAATGGAGCATTTTAACTACGAAGACAGGCTGGATAAGTTTGGGTTATTTTCTATGAAGCAGAGAAGGTTGAAGGGGGACTTGATCAAGGTATAAAAAGGCACTGACAAAATGAATAAAAAGTGGACATTTTCCCTTAGTTGAAGGGTCAATAACAATGGGGCATTACCTCAAAATGAAGAACAGGTAGTTTCACGAAGATTTTAGGGAAAAAAAAAACTTTTCCACTCAGAGGATGGCAGGGTCCGAAATGCGCTGTCTGGGAGGGTTGTTAACAATGGGGCATTACCTCAAAATGAAGAACAGGTAGTTTCACGAAGATTTTAGGAAAAAAAAAACTTTTCCACTCAGAGGATGGCAGGGTCCGAAATGCGCTGTCTGGGAGGGTTGTTGAGGCAGGAAACCTCACAAACTTTAAGAAGTACTTTTATGAGCATGTGAAGTGCCATAACATTCAAGGCTATGGGCCTACTGTGGGAAAGTGGGCCTAGTGTCGATATCAGTATAGTTTTGGCGGTACAGATTCAGTAGCCAAATGGCCTCTTTTGTACTGTATCTGTTGCAAATGCTGCCTTATTTTACTAAAACCTGCCTTACCCCAAACCAAAACAATTTTTTGCACACCATCTTTCTCCTTTTCAAAACAAATGTAAAGTATACAGCAAGGGCAGCATGATGGCTCAGTGGTTAGCCCTGCTACCCCACAGCGCCAGGAATCCAGGTTCGATTCCGGCCTCAGGTGACTGGGGAGTTTGCACATTCTCCCAGCATCTGCATGATTTCCTCCGGTTGCTCCGGTTTCCTCCCATAGTTGAAAAGATGTGCAGGTGAGGTGGATTGACCGTACTAAATGCAGGGTTACAGGGTAGGGGTAGGATGCCGTACCACACTGTAGGAATTCTATGAACCCATATAGAATCACTACTGTGCTTCCCCACTGTCACCTCAAATACCTGCCTAGATTCATTCCTGAGAATTAGGTCAGCACGCTCCATTCTCAGACCATCTACATGTTGACGTGAAAAACTCTCTTTTATACACTTCAAGAAATCTGGCCCCTCCAATCCCTTTGTGCTACAGTTCTCCCATTTAATACTGGGGTAGTTGAAATCCATTAATATAATTACCCACATTATTTTTACATGCCTTAGTGAATTGACTACATATCTGCCCCACAATTACCCAAGCTGACTATTTGAGGGTCTACAATACACTCCCAACAATGCGATTGCCCACTTTTTATTCTTAAGTTCTCTCCACAAAGCCTTATTTGATGACCATTGCAAGATATCATTCCTCCTTACTGCAGTAACCGACTTCCTGCCCTCTCCTGCCAAAATGTTAAGTTGAAAATGTGTTGCTGGAAAAGTGCAGCAGGTCAGGCAGCATCCAGGGAACAGGAGAATCGACGTTTCGGGCATAAGCCC
>NC_057728.1:315980-334372 GCF_004010195.1 Chiloscyllium plagiosum | reverse complement strand
GGGCGAGAGTCTTGGTTAAAGAAGTAGGCACGGAGGCGAAGGCGGCGGAAGAATTGTTCGATGTCACGCCGTGTGTTGAACTCATTAATCCGAGAGCGTAGGGGGATGAAGGTGAGGCCTCTGCTGAGGACTGATCTTTCAATGTTAAGTTGTCAGTCTTGTCCTTCCCTCAAATATGTTCAAAGATGTGCAAGTTAGATGGATTGGCCATGCTAAGTTACTCAGTGCCCAGGGATATGCAGGCTGAATGGATTAACCATAGAAAATGCAGGGTTACAGGGATAGGATATGGGATGGGTCTTGGTCTTGGAAGAATGTTCTATGGAGGGTCAGTGTGGACTCAATGGGCCAAATGGCCTGCTTCCACTGTAGGGATTCCATGATATTATGTCTCTGTGATGGAAATAATATGGCAGTTCCATATGTCAATTCATACCCTGAACTTATCAGTCTTACCTATAGTACTCTTTGCCATTAAGGTAGAGACTATACACACTTTCATTTCTCCCTTACGAGGCAACATGGCTGAACTCTCTCTACCTTGGCTCCTTTTCCAAGTTAAATTGTACTGTCACTGAACTAATGCATTGTACCCCCTGCCTCTGGTGAACTTGTTTAAAGGGAAGAAAGTGAGGGCTGCAGATGCTGGAGATCAGAGCTGAAAATGTGTTGCTGGAAAAGCGCAGCAGGTCAGGCAGCATCATTGGAACAGGAGAATCGACGTTTCGGGCATAAGCCCTTCTTCATTCCTGAAGAAGGGCTTATGCCCGAAACGTCGATTCTCCTGTTCCAATAATGCTGCCTGACCTGCTGCGCTTTTCCAGCAACACATTTTCAGTTCTGAATTTGTTTAAACTCATCCAAAAGGCACCAAACTGTGCTGCAAGAATGTTAGTCCCATTTTGGTTCAGGTGCAAACCTTCCCACCTTGCCCAGAAATGGTCCCAGTTATCCAGGAATCTAAAACCTTCCTTTATGCACCAACTCCTGAGCCAAGCATTCATCTGCTCTACTCTCATATTTCTGTACTCGCTAGCACACGGCATCATGTGCATTCCAGAAATTACAACCTTTGAGGTCCTGCACTTCAATCCACTGCCTAGCTTTCTGAACCCTTGATGTAAGATGTCACCTGTTATTCTAACTGTATCATTGGTTCCAATGTATATTATGATGTTATGAGCCAAACCAAGGCCCCTCAAAATATATTAAGATAGCTAGATGCCAACTCTTATTTTAGAAGGCAAACGTAAGGTGTTGTGTTCTGGGTGCAATTTGATTGATCAAACTACTCGGCCTGAAACAAAACACATTTTATTCATACACAATAGTTAAAGAAAAGGAAGAATTGAATAACAACTCTACTGGAAAAATTAACAGACTAATAAATTATTTATCTACTAAATCACAAATGTTCCAATATAGTGATATCTCATAGACACACGCTTGACAAAGGCAAATTCAGTAAAATAAATGTCACATGCAGTTCTCCAGTCCAGGAGAAAAGAAAACACAGAAAATTCAAAGAGCTCAAGTGTTTTGCTGTAGCAGGGAGAGATGTATAGCAGTTTCCAAACCCCAACAGCCAATGAAAACTAAACTAAAATCCTGGTTCTGTGGGAGCTTGACCCCACCCATTCAGGCTGTTTCTACTCTTCCAACTTTTAATAAAAACCCCAAAGCCTCACAAGCTGTTTACTTTATTGGCTTGGAACAGCTGCTCGATACCTTTGTCTTAACCCCGCTTCATTTAAAAAAACACTTCTTGAAACCATAATATCATTACAATGGTCCCAGGAATGAAAAGCTTAACAATATGAGCAATGTTTGAGGACTCTGGGTCTATACTTGATTGTATTTAGAACGATGAAGGGGCTATCTAATTGAAACTTATAGAATACTGAATAGCCTAGACAGAGTGAGCGTTGGGAAGATGTTTCCATTGGTAGGAGAGACTAGGACCAGAGGGCACAGCCTTACAGGAAAGTGAAGACCTTTTAGAACAGAGATAAGGAGAAATTTCTTCAGCCAGAGAGTGATGAATCTATGGAATTCACCACCACAGAAGGCTGTGGAAGCCAGGTCTTTGAGTATATTTAAGACTGTTCCTGATTGTCAAGAGGATCAAGGGTCACCGGGAGAAAGCGGGAGAATAGAGTTGAGAAACTTATCAGCCATGATTGAATGGTGGACCAGACTCGATGGGCTGAATGGGCTAATTTCTGCTCCTATGTCTTATGGTCTAATGACTTCCCTCTTATCACCCTCACCCTCCAGGATACCCTTCAGCCAGTGACTCTGATCTTGGCAACACACCTTTCTGGAGTTACGCATGTGGCCCCAGAAACACCCAATTGCTCCCCTAAATAATAAATTCCCTATTATTATCACTCCTGCCTTCTTCTTCCTCTCCTCCTGCAAGTTGGGCCAGTTCTGGTGCTGGTCCTGGTTCTAGCTTCACTCCCTTAGAGGTCCATGTGCCCATCTCAGCGTCCAGAACTGAAAACCCACAGGGGACTTCTGCAATACCTCTTCTCATGGGAGTCCTACCATGTCAGGAATCAGTCTGGTAAATCTTTATTGCACTCTCTCCATAGCCAGGCCCCCTTTCCTCATATAAGGAGACCAAAAATGTACACAATATTCCAGTGTGGTCTCACCAAGATTCTGTACAATTGCAATAGGATATCTCTGCCCCTGTATTTAAATTCTTTCATTGTGAAGGTGAGGATCTAAAACCTGAATACAGGTTGAGGTGACTAGTTGTAGTCAGGGGCAACCATTTAACAGACGCTCTTAATAACCTAGGTGGCAACAAGATGGCTATTTGATGCAAATAACACGATAAAATGGCTTCTAGGCTGCAAGCTGACAATTCTGCTAAAGCTGCATAGAATTGCTTTTAAGTTACTAACTACTAAAGCTGCATAAGTGACTAACCACAGTCTGCTTCAATAGAGATTTGCAGACAATGTGCCCTTTAAAGCATAGAAATAACTTGACTAGATAAGACAGTCTTAGCCATCCTAACTGTTCTTCGGTGCAGGTGCAATGGCTCGATGAGTGAGATAAGGGTGGCCTAAGCATTGGAAAATAAAGTTGGGGGAAGGGGGGGGGAGGAGTTCACACACTGTGTGCTGCTGCCTAGTCTCCTGAACGGGGAGTGGACTTAACAGAAAACTCTAAGCCCCAGAGAAAAGGCACTGAATCAATAAACCGAACAAAATAGTGCCCGCCTATCTCGTTCGGATAATCGATGTTTCTCTGTGGATGACAACTTATTTTTGTTACCCAGGTGGATAACCTCACATTTATCCACATTTTATCTCATCTGCTATGCATTTGCCCATTCATTGAACTTGTCCAAATCATACTGAAGCATTTCTGCATCCTCCTCAAAGCCCACCAACCTACCCAGCTTTGCATTGTGTGCAAACTCCATGTTCCCCAATATTTTTGGGACATTTCTGGTGTCCTTCTTTGTGAAGCCAGGACAAAGTATGTACTTAATTTGTATGTTGTCTTTGTTCCTGAATGTAAAATTCATCTATTTCTGACTGCAAGGGACCTACATTTATCCTAATCAATATCTTTCCCTTGATGTACAAATTGCTTGCAAAAGCTTCTACAGGTATGAACCCAAGTTCGCTTTGGTATTCTATTTCCCCCCTTAATCAGTTTGTCCTCCTGTGCTAAAATCTAAACTGGTTTGAATGCTCAAGTCTTCTGCTTATTTTTGTAAACTTTGCCCCTTCCTTGGAACTAACATTATCCCTAATTGTTTCTGCCACCTTTCTTGTTTGATTTTTGTACCAAACAGGAATGAATAATTGTTGCAGTTCCTCCATATGCTCTGTAATTGTTTGCTCTTGCCTATGCAACAATTCCCTGTAAATAATGTTCCTCATTTTATCATAGGCAACTTACACCTCGTACCATTATAGTTTCTTCTATTTCGATCTGGTTATGTCACTCTCCATCTTAGTGAAGGCTATCATATTATGGTCACTCTTCCCCAGCTAGTTTACTAATTATTCCTTACTCATTGCACAATGCCCAATCCAGGATGATCTGAACGTGAACTGGTTCCTCAAATTATTGATCCAGAAAACTGTCCTGTAGGTACTCCAGGATATTTTTTCAACTCAGGAACGATAAAGTTGAGATGGGGTCAATCTACAAGTGGATTAAAGTTGACCATAGTTATAGCTTTACCTTTATTGCCCATATCTCTAACTTACTGATTAATGCCTTCCCCAACATTATCACTGCAGTTTGGGGGTTATGGACACTATGGAGCATCCATGAGGTGGTGGGTATTGAGGACGCACATATCCACAAAGTTCAACATAAGCAAGCATGAATTTATCCAGTTTAGTCCTAAAAGGAATAAGTCAGGATATTTTTTAGTTGGCATTAAGTTAAATGCAGTAGATGTCCAAAGAGAGTAGGGGATTCCAGTCCAGAGATCTTTAAAATGCCATGAACAGGCACAGAAAATAATCAAGTTAATAAAATAATGGCCTTTATATCAAAAGGACTGGAGTATAAAAACAAAAATTATGTTGCAGCTATACCAATCATTAGACCCTATGATTAGTTTCTCCTTTGTTTACCATCTGTTATCATCAAAATTATTGAACGAGTTTATATAAAATCACCAAGTAACATCCAAACTTTCTGCTTTCACTGCAGTTAGTGCTTGTAAGGGAGGATGAAGTCCATACTAACAACATACTATGCACATTCAAAATTATCCAATGACCAATGCAGCAGGGTAAGCTGAAAGTTGAGAAGACATTTCATAGGGTAGAACTCCGAAAGTGAAAAGTCAGAATTCCACCAAAAGATGAAATGTCTCACCAGGAAACCCGAATATCTATCAGTGGAATTTAAGAATTTATAAAAAGTTTACAAGGTACCTGGAAAAAAGTAGTTAATTAATGAACTGGCATCTAGAAACTCAGAAGGCAAAAATATTTGATACTCACAACTGTGTTTGGGTCACTGGATTGTTCAGCCACCTCTTCTAAGTCACTCAGGCTCTCTAAATCGAAGTCTCTCTCTTTCTCCATCAATAACTCTTTCATTTTTTTCCGCTTATTCTTTCCACTGCAGTAAACACCAATATTTGTCCTGGGGGTCAGCACCTAATGGATCAGGAACAAAATTTTCAGATTTGCAGATGACCAACACCAGACCAATGTATTCATTACTTTGTTTTCTGATGAACCAATACCTTTATTAAAAAAAAACTTCCAAATTGTTATTCAGCAAGATCTTTCAATGTATTGTAATTAATCACTATCGTCACCTGAAAGTCTCTCTTGTAATTAATGATTGTATCAAAACAGATTAGCTAGCCTACTGCCTCCATTTCAAGCTAATTTCTTCTGATGAATATACTGGCATCTGCTGCTTTTCAAATCAGATCTACTTTGTTGTTTGCGTGGCGCTGGTAAGGCACAGCAGGTCAGGCAGCTTCCAAGGAGCAGGAGAATCGATGTTTCGGGCAAATGCCCTTCATCAGGAATGAGACATTTGGGGGAGGGGGGGGACAGAGATAAATGGTAGGGGGTAGGGCTGGGGGGAAGGTAACTGAGAATGCGATAGGTAGATGAAGGTGGGGAAGAAGGTGATAGGTGGGAAAGATGATGGAAAGGTCAAGAGGGTGGTGCCAAGTTGGAGGCTTGGGACTGGGAATAGGGGGAGGGAGGAGAAATGAGGAAACTGTTGAAATCTACATTAATCCCATGTGGTTGGAAGGTCCCAAGTGGAGGATGAGGCGTTTTTCCTTCAGGCATCCGGTGGTTAGGGTTTGACTGTAACCCCCACTTCTCAGCTTCTGCTTGAAACGTCGATGCTGCCTGACCTGCTATGCTTTTCAAGCTTCACACTCTCGACTCTGATCTGCAGTCCTCACTTTCTCCTACTTTGTTGTTTCTAAACTTATCTAGAAATGCAGCTAAATAAAATCATAAAGGTCTCTCTCCCTTTGATGATTACATGCATGAAACACAAAAGTTGGAAAGGAAAAAAAGCGCAAACCATTGCTTAATTCAGTGCTAGTGCACTGTGCACAGTTTTGATCACTTCATGGCAAAAAATGCCAAATTGAAAACACTGCGTAGCTTCAGCAGGAGTACATCACGGATCAGCTGAGATACTGGGACGAAGTCTACCAAAGCAACAAAAACCAGGAGGAAATTTGATAATTGAAATCACGATGACTTTTACAGTGAATAGAAAAGTTCCATCTGCTCTAGCTAAGGTGAGGCTAGGAAAAATAAGTCTTTACATAAAGATCTTGGAAAGTTTTGACCCAGGAAGAACCATGGTCAACTGGTACTGCATCAAAAATTGAAAGATTAAAAAAATAAATAAATAAAAGCCTGCTTCCATGGTGTAAAATTCTATATTCTGTTCCCCAGTACTAGAGATCAATTTATATCTGTTACGCTTCTCAGATGTTGAATTACCCAAAGTAACTTCCAATTATTGACCCTTAGAATGCTAATCTCATCTCTCTCAAACTCCATACTCTGGTTCTGCCCAACTGTTTCACCCTGATCGTACAGTCATTTCACTTTGGTCCAAACCCACAGTACACCTCAACACTTGCTCACTTTTCCACTTGCTGAATTGAGACCGAAGGACCAATAGAGCATACAAGGTGATCTGGCATTCCTTGTCCCAGCAACAGTGATCATGACCTCTATTATCTATATTTTAAAAAAGATCCTTTATGTCAAATAACTTCATTTATGTGGGCATGTGGGTTGGAAGACAAGCTTTATTCAAAACAAGTGAGTCATAGAGATGGACAGCACGGAAACAGGCTCTTCGATCTGATTCGTGCATGCCAACCAGATATTCTAAATTAATCCAGTCCCATTTGCCAGCATTTGGGCCCATATCCCTGTAAACCATTCCAATGCATATACCCATCCAGATGCCTTTTAAATGCTGTAATTGTACCAGCCTCGACCAGTTCCTCTGCCAGCTCATTCTATACACCCTCTGCATGAAAATCTTAGGTCCAGTTCAAATTCTTCCCCATTCGCCTTAAACCTATGCAGTCTAGTTTTCAACTCCCCCAACTGGAGAAAAGACCATGTCTATATGCCCTATCCATTCCCCTCATGATTTTATAAACATCCGCAAGGCCACACATCAGCCTCTGTCACGCTAAGGAAAAAACCCCAGCCCTTCAGCTCAAACCCTCCAACCCTTTCAATATCTTTGTAAATCTTTTCTGAACCCTTTCAAGTTTCACAACATCCTTCCAATAGCAGGGTGACCTGCTAGTAATCCAATACTGCATGCAGTATTCCAAAAGTGGCCTGACCAATGTCCTGTACAGCTGCAACATGACCTCCCAATTCCTATACTCAATGCTCTAACCAGTAAAGGGCAAGCATACCAAATGCCTTCTTCACTACCCCTTTCTATGGGGGACTCCACTTTCAAGGAACGGAACCTGCACTCCAAGGTCTCTCCGTTCAACAACACTCTCCAGGAACTTACCAATAAGTCCTACCCTGATTTACTGTTCCAAGATGCAGGACCTCACATTTATCTAAATTAAACTCCATCTTCCATTTCTCAGCTAATGACCCATCTGATCAAGATCCCATTGTACTCTGAGATAATCTTCTTCGCTGTCCACTCTGCCTCCAATTTTGGTGTCATCTGCAAACTTACTAACCATGCCTCCTATATTCACATTCAAATCATTTATGCAAATGATGAAAAGCAGTGGGCCCAGCACCAATCCTTGTGGCACACCACTGATTACAGGCCTCCAGTCTGAATAGCAACCCTCCACCACCACACTGTCTCCTACTTTCGAGCCAGTTCTATATCAAAATGGCTACTTCTCCCTGTATTCCATGTGATCTAACCTTGCTAACCAGTCTACCATGAGGAACCTTGTCGAATGCCTGACTGAAGTCCTTATTGATGACAAACACCCCTCTGTCCTCATAAATCCTTTTTGTTACTTCTTCAAAAAACTCAATCAGTGTTGGACTGGGGTGGACAAAGGTAGAAATCACACAACACCAGGTTATGGTCCAACAGGTTTGTTGGAAGCTCTCGCTTTTGGAGCGGCTTTCCACTGCTCCTTCATCAGGTGGTTGTGAAGTACAAGGTCACAAGACACAGACTTTATAGCTAAAGATTACAGTGTCATACAGTGATCAATTGAACAAACCTGGATTGTTAAGTTTTTCATCTTTTAGAATGCAGGTTTCAGTCCATTAGCCAAAACACTACGCCATGTTCTTCACAGCCTGCAACACATTATCGATGAGGATGAGCATCTCGCGAAGACGTTCAATACGTCTCCACTTCTCAATTTTAAAAAACCGCCAAATCTTCAACAGGCGATTGTTTGCAGCAAACACAACACTATACAACCCTGTCATGTCAACCACTGCAAAATGTGTCAGTGTCAACACAGATACCACCATTACCTGTGGTGACTGTTACGCATGTGACTCAGCCAAAGTTGTCTATATCAAACACTGCAGGCAAGGATGTACTGAGGCATGGTACATGGGTGACTCCAAGCAGATGCTATGACAACGGTTGAATGGACACCGCACAACAACAGACAGGGGTGTTCCCTCCCAGTCAAGGGAGCACTTCAATGGTCAGGGCCTTGGATCGAGTGACCATCCTACAAGACAGGCTTCGGGACAGGCAACAACACAATGCGGCCGAGCAGAGGCTGACAGCCAAGTTTGGTACCCATGAAGATGGCCTCAAACAGGACCTTTGGTTCCTGTCGTACTACAGGTGACCCCACTACACTATACACACAAAACATACATGCACACACTCAGACCGTCTCTCATGCACACACACAAAACCACCCCCCGACATTCACATCCTCTCACAGGCTCATACTCCATCACACGCCCACACACATTTTACCAAGCTTTCACACATGCAAACACACACACAAAATCTCTCTCTCTCTCACATACACGCATACACACAAGTTCACACAGGGGATGAATATGTATTTGCAGAACACGCACGCTCTTCCATACTCACACATTGACGCAGAGCCTCTCTCATACGTACGCTCTCTCAGACACACACATGCAAACACACACAAAATCTCTCTCTCTCTCACATACACGCATACACACAAATTCACACAGGGGATGAATATGTATTTGCAGATACATTCTATTTTGCTCAAATTATGCACAATCTGCATTCAATCAAGGTTGGCCGTCAATCCAGGCAATATTTTATAAATTCCACTTTGGAAATAGAACCAGTCTGACTCAAGATTGGGAAACAAACAGGCTCTGACCTCACACCTTTAATGCATTGCTTGAGCTGAGATGTCATGTTTTGTTAGAAAACCTCAAGTTGTCTTAAGAAGGTGACTTATTGGTAGTTTTGGGCTTTAATATATTAATGAACTGAAACTTGCATTCTAAAAGATAAAAGACTTAACAATCCAGGTTTGTTCAATATATCACTTATGACGCTAATATTTTGCTAAAAATTCTGTGTCGTATGATCTTACATCCTGATGGAGGAGCAGCGCTCCAAAAGCTAATGCCTCCAAATAAACCTGTTTGATTATAACCTGGTGTTGTGTGATTTCTAACACAATCAAGTTAGAGAGACAATTTCCCATGCACAAAGTCATGCTGACAATACCTAATCAGTCCTCGACTTTCCAAATACATGTAGATCCTGTCCCTCAGGATTCCCTCCAACAACTTGCCAACCACCGATGTAAGGCTCACCAGTCTATAGTTCCCTGGCTTGTCCTTACCACCTTTCTTAAATACTGGCATCATGATAGCCAACATCCAGCCATCCAACACCTCACCTGTGGCCATCAAAGATACAAATATCTCAACAAAGGGCCTAGCAATCACTTCCCTCGGTTCCCACAGACTTCCAGGCTACACCTGATCAGGTCCCAGGGATTTATCCACCTTTATGCGAGAGATCTTATAGCACAGAAAATCGACCATCATGTCTGTACCAGTCAAAAACAACCATCTAGTTAGACTAGATTTCCTAACTTGGCCCGTGGCCTGACAAAAGCCCATTTAAACACTTCTCAAATGTTAGAAAGTTTCTACATCTACCACCCTTACTGGTGGTGAGGTCCAGATTCCCACCACGCTCTGGATAAAAAAAATTTATCCACACATCTCCTCTGAACCGTCAGCACCTTACCTCAAATCTACACCAGTGGTCAATGATCCCTCAATCAAGGAAGGAACTTCCTGTCGACCCTTTTATGCCCCTCATAATTTTATATATCTCAATCATGTCCCCTCTTCAACACCTCTGCTCGAAGAAAGACAAACCGACCGCCCAAACCCTCTTCATAACTAAAACTCTCCAACCCAGGCAACATCCTGGTTAATCTTGTCTACACCCTCTCCAGTGCCATTACATTCTTCCTATAATCTGGCTTCCACAACTGCACACAACACTCTAGAGTCATAGGAGTCCTACAGCATGGAGACAGGTCTTTTGGCCCAAATTGATCCATGCCAACCAAAGTGTTCATCCATGCTCACCCTATTTCCCTGCACTTGGCCCATATTAAACCATTCGGATCCATTTGTCCAAATGCCTTTTAAATGTTGTTAATGTACCTGTCTTAACCACCTCCACTGGCAGCTCATTCCATATGTGTATCACCCTCTGTATAAAAAAGGTTGCCCCTCAAGTTCCCTTTTATTCTTTCCCCACTAACCTGAAACTGATGCCCTCTGGTCCTCAATTCCCCAACCCTGGGAAAAAAAACGGAGTGCATTCACCCTATTGCTGCCTCTCATGATCTTAGACTTCTACAAGATCCCCCCTCAGTCTCCTACGTTCTAAAGAAAAAAGTCCTGGCTTGTCCAACTTCTTCCTACAACCCAGACCGTTGAGTCCTGGCAACATCCTTGCAAATTTCTTCTGCACTCCTTCCAGTTTAATAACATCCTTCCTATAACAAAGCAACAAAACTGAATAGAATACTCCAAGCTCAGCCTCACCAATGTTCTGAACAATTGCAACATAACTTCCCAACTTCTATACTCAATGCCCTGACTGATGAAGGCCAGTGTGCCAAAAGCCACCTTCATTGCCCTGTCCACCTGTGACTCCACTTTCAGAGAACCATGAATCTGAATTCCAAGGTCCCTCTGTTCCACTACAGTCCTTAAAGGCCCTACCATTCACCATCAAACTCCTGCCTTGAGGTGACTCTCCAAAATGCAAGTCCTCACACTTACCCAGATTAAATTCCATTTGCAATTTCTCGGCCTCCTTTCCCAGCTGATCAAGGTCCTTCTGCAATTTCTGATAACTTTCCTCACTGTCCATGATACCACCTATTTTAGTGTCATCTGTAAACTTACTAATCCTGCCTTGTACATTCTCATACAAATCATTGACACAGATCTTCACCAAAGAATTCTGACAAATTTGAGAGAGAATGATCTCCCACGCACAAATCATGCTGACGATTCCTAATTAAATCCTGCCTTTCCAAATGCATGTAAATCTTATCCCTCAAATCTCAAGTAACTTACCCACCACAGATGTTAAGCTAACTGGTCTATAGCTCCCAGATATTTTCTTTACAGCCCTTCTTGAATGAGGGCACAACATTCGCTCCTCTCTGGTTTTACAGGACCTCACCCATGGCTAACGATGATGCAAAACTATCAGCCAGGGTCTCCGCAATTTCTTCTCTAGCCTCTTGCAGGGTTCTTGGATACATCTGGTTAGGAGCAGGAGATTTATCCACCTTCACACATTCTAATGTAACACCTCCTCCACTGTGATATGGACTCTCCCTATATCACCTCTAACTTCTCCAAGTTCCAAAGTCTTTGTGCCTTTCTCCACAGCAAACACAGAGGAGAAATATTCATTGAAGACCTCGCCCATCTCCTGCAGTTCTTCACATACATCTCCACTTTGGTCCTTGTGAGGGCCTGGTCGCTTTTCTTTCCTTTTAATATATGTAAAGAACCTCTCTGGATTCACCCTAATCTCTAGCCCTCCTTTCACCTTCCTGATTTTCTTCTTCAGTCAACTCCTGTATCCCCTATATATCTCCAGGGATTCCCTTGATCCCAGCTGCCTGTACCTAAGTCATACCTCCTTTTTTAAAATTAATAGAACTAGTTGTGCCCTAACCAAGATTTTACGCAGTTCCAGCATATCCTTCTTGCTCTTAAACACCATGCCTTGTCCAAAAGGTATCTATAATTTCTTAACCACTTCATCCACCTGCCACGATACCCTAAGGAACCGGTGAATATGCACACCAGGGTCTTACCATTCATCATGTATTCCTTTGCCTTGTTTATCCAGCCACTGCATTACCTCACATTTATTTGGATTGAACTTCACGTTGCCACTGATTAGCCCATCTGACCAGTCCGTCTATAGCTTCTTGTATTTTATGGCCATCCTCCTCATTTACCACCCCACCAATGCTGTAAATGGCTATAAGGAGGGACTAGATCAGTTTGGATTGTTTTCTTTAGGGCAGAGAAGACCAAGGGGGGACATGATTTAAATGTATAAGATTATGAGAGGTATGGACAGAGTAAATAGTAGCTGTTCCCCTTGGTTGAGGGGTTAATCACGAGGGGACATAGTTTTAGCATAAGGAGCAGGAGATTTAGGAAAAAACATTTGCACTCATTGGTGGTGGGAGTATGGAATATACTTCCTGGGAAGGTAGTGGAGCTTACAAACTGAAGAAAATTATTTGGATGAGTACTTCAACTATCATAAAGTTCAAGGTTATGGGATTAAGGCACTTTTAGTGCTAGTTACGTTGGTGCAGACTTGATGGGCCAACCGTCCATTTCTATGCTGTATGAACCTATGAATCACTGATTCTACCATCCTAATCTGCCTTGTTGCCTTCAGGGATCTGTGGACAAGCACACCAAGATAGTGTGAGCTTCCTCATGTCCTACTGTTCATTGAGTACTCCCTTGTTCATTTACTGCTTCCAATGTACATCACCTCACACTTAACAGGATTAAATTCCATCCAGCACTGATCTGTCCATCTGGCCACCCCATTTATATCATCCTGTATCCTAAGACCTTCTTCCTCACAGTCATCCACCAGTTCAATCTTGGTGTTATCTGCAAACTTACTTAGCAAAGTTTATTTTAAAGTCTTACTTGTAACAATGTATAGGTAGAGTTCTTCTTCAAGAAGGTCCGAGCAGTACGTTCTCTCCAGGCTCGAGCAGCTGCTACTTGGGATTCCACTTGGGGAAGTGGATCCAGCCGCACTGGTATAGGGCGTCCTCTTGCAAGAAGGCTTTCCAGCTGATCCAGATACGCATTGTGAGATCCCTTCTGTACACAGCAGAAAACATCACAGTAAGGCAACATTTCAAAATAATTAATCCTCAACTTGTAAGACAAAACAGAACCTGCCATAAACAAATACCAGTACTGCAGCAGTATCCAAAATAATATCACTTTTGACGTTAGGCTTAAAGTTTCAAACATGATCACTCATCAATTGTTTTTATTACTGACAAACAAGCTCAATATTATATAAGCAGCTTATTATTTTCAAGGCATTGCAATTATAGACCCAGTGGGCCATAAGGCTGCTATCTCACTAGAAAGAAGTACCTGTGGTGACTTTAACCTGAGTCACCACACCTCAGGTGAGGGGTGAGGTAGAGAAAGTCAGACCTTCATGGTGACTTCAGTCAGTTTAGGAACTGAACTCTTACTGGTGACATCTCTACACATGGATGTAGGGCACAGATGGAGGCCAGTCACTTGATCTATTCCTCTTTGCCCGAACACTGCTTATAAATCAGGATAACCCACTTTTCATTTCGGCTAAGTATACCAAATTTACACTTTTCGTGTCTTTCTGGTTTGCATTTTAGCTGCTATTTCAAGCCCAAGTCATTATTTCAATCTCACGTTGCTTCCACCTCTCTGACATTTCCTCTCTTTTCCCTCCATGTAATCCAATTGTGCCTCTTCCAGCTTCAGGTACTTATCCATTACTAATAATGTTAAGGCAGCCTTCTATGGTCTAAAACAACAGCCTGCACGGAGTTCTAATCTAGAGGTCTCAATGGCAATGGGGGAATGCCTCAGCGATGTTAACACCAGATACATCAGAACCCTGACAGGAGTGAGGCTGAATTTTGTTTTAAACTCGAGTGATCTTATACAAAAAATAAGCATATAACATTACAATATTTGTCTTGAAAAAAACAAAGCAAAAAATTATTCACAATAGAAAAGTAGACAAACAAGGGAAAATGACCCTATTACTTTTATCATCACACAGTAATTAGCAACATCATTGATGGAACTGAAAGAAAAGAAATAAATCAGAATCTGTACAACTTGATAAAGCTTGTAAGCATGGTTATTATCTAGGAACATATAGTGCTGTAAATCAAGCAAGACTCAGTCCAGCTCATTTCCAAGGATACCACTTCAAGAACTATGAACAAAGAACAAAGAGATCTACAGCACAGGAAAAGGCATGTGCCAATCATCATGCCCTAATTAAACTAAAAAAACACAAACCTGCAGGCCTTATTAACAGAACATAACAGCGCAGTCCAGGTCCTTCGGCCCTTGATGTTGCACCGACCTGTGGAACCAATCTGAAGCCATCTATCCTACACTATTCTATTTTCATTCATATGTTTAGCCAATGACCATTTAAATGCCCTTAAAGTTGGTGGGTCTACTACTGTTGCAGGCAGTGCATCCCTACTACTCTGAATAAAGAAACTACCTCCGACATCTGTCCTATATCTATCACCCCTTATTTTAAAGCTATGTCCCATCGTGCGCGCTATCATCTGAGGATATTGGCTCTCACTGTCCACTCAATCTAACCCTCTGATTATCTTGTATGTCTCAATTAAGTCATCTCTGAATCTTCTCTCTAACGAACCTGAGGTCTTTGATGCACATCCCTCCAATCCCTCCCTATCCAGATGCCTCTTAAATGTCACCAATTTGTCTGCTTCCACTACCTAAGTGTCAGATAATGACTATATCCACACATTGGTCTTCTGATTTTACATCTCTTCTTAATAACGTACAGTTGTATCATAGAATCACTATCAGTATGGAAGTAAGTTATTCTGCCTGAGTCCACACCAATCCTCTAAAGAGCATCCCATCCAGACCCAGTCCCCTTAACTATCCCTATAACCCTGCATTTCCCATGGTTAATCCATCTAGCCTACAAACCCCTGGATACTTCTGAGCCATTTGGTATGGCCATCCACCTAACCTGCATATCTTTCGACTGCTAGTCTTTTGTCATAATTCCTGTTTGCTTCGCAACACTATTGATGAATAGGGGACGCTGTTTCTACAGCACTAACTTTTAAAATGTGTGTTGGCTGTAATGCGATCACAGCGCCAACACTTTAAACATGGTTTTAAAGCACGATTTTACATTAATGTGGGACTGTACAAGAATGCCACCGTGTTATAGAAGAGCTGACTATATTCGGTAATGATTTAGATTCCTTAAAATGGGAGGGGTAAGAATGAAGCCTGTGATTATTATACTATACAGTCAACTATCAGGAACTATTGAGAATACAGCAAACGTTTTAACTAATTGGCACCTATGGAGCAGGAGTGCACCAGTTGATCAAATATTCCAGTTGAACAAGATGCCCACATAATAAGAACAATACAGCACAGAAACAGACCATTCAGCCCTCTAAGCCCTTGCCACCATATTTTGCCCTTCCATACTAAAACTGTCTTAATTTACACAATCTATATCCCACTATTCCCTTCCTATTCATGTATTTGTCCAGTTGCTTCTTGAATGCTGCTATTGTGTCTGCTTCCACCACCTCCTCTGGCGATGCATTCCAGGTACTGACCATCCTTTGTGCGAAAAACTTTTAAACATCTTTGAGAGTGGTAGATCATGACTCTCAAATTTTTCCCAAGTACTTTGAGGGCAAGGCAGTGGACGTAGTCTGTATGGATTTCACTAAGGCCTTTGATAAGGTTCCACATGTAGACTGCTCTGCAGTGTTAGATTGCATGGAATTCAGGACTATCTAGCAAATTGAATACAAAATTGGCTTGATGGTACGAAGCAGAGGGTAATAGTGGAAGAACGCTTGTTGGACTGGAGGCCTGAGACTACTGGAGTGTCTCAGGGGTCAGTGCCAGGCCCATTACTAAGAGAAAGTGAGGACTACAGATGCTGGAGATCAGAGTCAAAGAGAGTGGCGATTCTCCTGCTCCTCAGATGCTGCCTAACTGGCTGTGCTTTTCCAGCACCACACTCTTCAATGCTGGGCCCATTACTGTCTGTTATCAAAATCAGTGATTTGGATAAGAATGTAAAAGGCACAATTAGTAAGTTTGCTGATGACACTAAAATAGGCGGCATCGTGGACAGTGAGGAAGGTTAACAGAAATAGCAGTAGGAACTTGATCAGCTGGAGAAGTGGGCTGAGGAATGACAAATGGAGTTTAATAAAGATAAGTGCAAGGTATTGTATTTTGGAAAGTCAAATCAAGGTAGAAGTTTCATGGTCAATGGTAGGACCCTAAAGAGAGTAGTGGAACAGAGGAACCTTGGAGTTCAGGTGCATGGTTCTCTGAAAGTGAAGTGATGGTAGACAGGGCAGTGAAGGCAGCTTTTGGGACACTGGCCTTCATCAGTCAGGCCATTGAGTATAGAAGTTAGGAAGTTAAGTTGCAGTTCTACAAGACATTGGTGAGGCTGCACCTGGAGTACTGTGCTCAGATTTAGTCACCTTGCTATAGGAAGGATGATATTAAACTGCAAAGTGTGCAGAAGAAATTTAAAAGGCTGTTGCCTGGACTCAATGGTCTGAGTTACATGCATATGGAGTGGTTGGACAAGATAGGATCTTTTTCCTTAGAGCACAGGAGATTCATGAGGGATCTTATAGAGGTGTATATGATCATGAGAGACATGGATAGGATGAATGCACTCAGTCTTTTTCCTGGAGTTGGGGAATCGAGGACTCAAGGGCATCAGTTTATGGTTTGAGGGGAAAGAATAAAAGGGCACCTGAAGGGAAACTTTTTACACAGAGCATATGGAATGAGCTGCCAGCGGAAGTGGTTGAGGCTGGTACATTAACAACATTTAAAAGGCATCTGGACAAATATATGAATAGGAATGGACTAAAATGATACGGGCCAAGTGCAGGGAAATGGGGTTCGAGTGGATAGACATTTTGGTTGGCATGGTCCAGTTAGGGCCAAAGGACCTGTCTCCATGCTGTAGGATTCTGTGACTCCCTTTTAAACTTCCTCTACACACCTTGAACCTGTATACCCTAGTAATTGACACCTTCACCCTGGGATACTTTCCATTCTATACATGACATGCACAATCTTATAAACTTCTACCAGTTCGCCCCTCAACCTCCTGCACTCAGCAAAAACAAGCCCAGTCTATCCAACCTTTCCCATACCAGGCAACGTCTTGGGAAACCGTTTTTGTACACTCTCCAAAGCACCCACATCCTTCTGGTAGTGTGGTGACCAGAACCATATGTAATTTTCCACGTGTAGCCTAACTAAAGTTCTATAAAGCTGCAGCATAACTTGTCTATCCTTATATTCAATGCCCATTCCAATGAAGGCAAGCATATCATATGCATTTTTTATTACCTTATCTAGCTGCGCTGCCACCTTCGGTGACCTGTACACCCAGATCGCTCTGCATATCAATAGTCCTAAGGGTTTTGCCATTCACTGCATAATTTCCACCTGTACTTGACCTTCAAAATGCATCACCTAACATTTGTCCGGATTAAACTCTATCTGCCATTTTTCTGCCCATGCCTCCAAATGATCTATATCCTGCTGCATCTTCTGACAATTCTCCTCACTATCCACAACTCAAACAAACTTTATAACGTCTGTAAACTTTCTAACTGCATTTCCAGCTACATTTTCCTCCTAATTATTTATGTAGGCTAGACACAGCAGAGGTGTGATCCCTTTGTACAGCTGCAGCATAACCTCCTGGTTCTGGAACTCAATCCCTCTATTAATAAAGGCCAAAACACTGTATGCCTTCTTAACAACCCTGTCAATTTGGGTGGAAACTTTCAGGGATCTGTGTACATGGACACCGAGATCTCTCTGCTCATCTGCACTCCCAAGAATCTTACCATTAGCCCATACTTTTGCATTCCGATTACTCCGTCCAAAGTGTATCACCTCACACTTGTCCACATTAAACTCCATTTGCCACCTCTCAGCCCAGCTCTGCATCCTATCTATGTCTCTCTGCAACCTACTACATCCTTCGTCACTATCCACAACTCCACCGACCTTAGTGTCGTCCGCAAATTTACTAACCCA
>NC_057728.1:307384-314914 GCF_004010195.1 Chiloscyllium plagiosum | reverse complement strand
GGCCTGTCTACATATTGTGTCAGGAAGCCCTCCTGCACACACTAGACAAAAACTGATCACTCGTACTGTAGTGATCCCAGTCAATATTTTGATAGTTGAAGTCCCCCATGACAACTACCCTGCCTCTCTCACTCCTATCGAGAATCATCTTTGCTATCCCTTCCTCTACATCTCTGGGACTATTCAGAGGCCTATAGAAAACTCCCAGCATGGTGACTTCTTTCCTGTTTCTAACCTCAGCCCATACTATCTCAGTTAACGAGTCCCCAAACATCCTTTCTACAACTGTAATATTGTCCCTGATCAACAATGCCACACCTCCCCCTCTTCTGGTAAATCTTCTCTGATCTCCCCGAGTTGTCTTTTTTTAAAAACTGCAAATATGTTTCACATGAATAGGTACCTTTGATATAGAGTGCTTTTTAATTTCTTTGAGAGCAAGATGTAAATGAGCAGTTAGCCCTCTGGCTCTGCAGCAGTTGGTTTCTTTCTAATTTACAAAATACTGGCTTTACATATCCCTCCATGACACATTAAATTCTTATAATTTGATCAGTTTCCAGGTGTCCTTATGGTATCCTGGGCAAAATGTAAATGAATTAGTTAAATTCAAATTGTTGTCAAAACAACAAAAACTCAGGTATCCATTTAACAGCCAAATGTTACATTTGGAACAGCCCATCCTTTAGCTGGCAGTTGTGGCTGTACTTTAAATTATGAAAAGCACTTTCCATCTTAAAGTGAACATATATGCTTTTGACATTGTAACAATACCATGTGACTTCATCTTTTGTACCAGTCTGCCACAAAGGACCTTGTCTCAGGCATTACTGGAGTCCAAGTGGTCAACATCAAGCGGCTTTCCCTTATCATCTTCGTAGCCTCCTCAAAAATCTCAATCATGTTCGTGAGGCATGACCTCCTGTGCACAAAACCATGCTATCGTTAATATGTCCATTTGCTTCGAAATGCGTATAGATTTTGTCCCTGAGAATCTTTTCCAATCATTTCCTGAACACCAACATGAGACTCTCAGAATTATCCCAGCTACCATTCTTAAACATTGCAAAAACACACACTAAAGTAATAGAAACATGATGCAGGGATGTACACACTGTTATACTTCATTCCCAGCATAAATCACTTCAATAATAATGCAACTTTGCCTTAAATAAACTTTGCCAGCAGAGAGTCAACTCACTCATACCCTCAACTGACTATATTGCAGAGATCACAATAATACAGTAAACCTCCAGTATTTGAGGTCAACAAACCTCTGTTAATTTGGAATCAACAAACACATGGACTTGGATCCCATTTACCACTCCCTGAGAAAAAGAACAAGAAATGACTACCCAAGGAAATGACATCACCACAGAAAATAATGTCACCAACCCAAGGAAACCTAAACAAATAAAAAGCGGGCCATACCACCAGTGCTTCATCCAGAGGCTCACTGTTGATGTTACCTAGGATGGTGACAAAACATCTGAAAACGAACCTTCCAGCTCAGTGAGCCAACCCACATCCACAATCTCAACCCGAGCTATAAATCTTTTCAAAACTCACGAGTATTTGAGGTGTATAATTTTTGCCAGTTCATCAACAGTGCTGGTTTACAAAGTTCCAATTAAAACAAAGTCTGGTGTATACCGAACTACCATTTAACTTTATAATGACATTTCATTATGCACAAGTGTAAAACGTGACAGCAGCTTCACTTCATCAAGCATCTCTCAGTTTGGCAATGAAATAACTAATTTTGATTTGCCAAACAAGGTGAATTCAAGCCTGGGTAAATCAGGACCTGAAATGGAAAACAGCACAAAAACAACTGCTACTTCAAAAAGTATGGTAAAAGCAGCAAATTAAATTCAGTCATTTGGCTTAAGGAACAATTCAGCAACAGGTGACGAAGACGGCTGAGCACCAAATCCACTATCTGCATTTATAGACATGGAACTTTGGTTGAATCAGAAAATCAAAGGATAGTCGTTAGAAATGAAGTGAAAGCTTTTCGACTTAAAATATCACTTTTCTCTATTTACTGAATAGTTTAAATGCTTCAAACTTGCCTGAATAGCTTCCACTTTGGCCATCCAGTCTTTGGCTTTTTGCAACGCTTCCTTCAGCACCAGCACATTAGGTAAGTACGCAGGAATATTCTTTGCCTCATTTACAATGCCTTCCAGAGTTGCCATGCCATGCCTTGGCCTGCAAGAACAAAAGGGCCATTATCACCATAATAAAGACAAAGTCATCCACAAACACAAACTCAAACCTTAAATTCTCAAACCCAAAACCTACCCAGATTTTCTCCCAAATGCAAATGTGATCCTATGCTATTGACAAATTTGGAAATGTGGTATTTTATCCAAAGTAATTAATACATCTGGTGAATACTAGTGTCCTCAACTTATAGAAATGTGATTGCTGGTGTCCTATCAGTTTCAGGACCTATTATTGCTTCTGCTCAGCCAACTCAAGGTCAACAATTTGGTCTCAATTCCTTGAGCTTCATCAAACAGCTGTTGTGACCAAACCCAGCCTTAAATGTCAAACCCAACACACAAAATTGGACATGATGAGATCATTGACCCTGCATATTCAAGCCCCAGATTTAAAGGAAAATTGTGAAATAACAAGATTCCTTAACTGCCTTGAAATTTTGGACTCTCCTCTGCAAGATACTGAATTTACACTTTGGCTTGGATCTGTCAAGGAGTAAGTGTCATGATCAGATTGCTGTTACACCCGAACACTCACCCGACTGATACTGCTCAGCAGTTTTTGCCAGACTTCCAATCCAAATTTTACAGAAATTTGAAATTCAGTGTTCAGAAAGTCCCACAGTCACAATACAGCAAACTCAAAAGAAAGGTCAGACACACCACTTTTACAGCAACAGCTGCCAGATGACAAATTTCACTACCCAGTATGAATGGGTGAGTGAAAGGGGCAGATGAATGAATTGTGGGAATCAGGTCAGGTTGGAATGGATTTCAGGGGGTGGTTGTGCAGAAAGTCAGTAAGGGGAGGGAACAGACTGAGGGTGAAGTGGGTGGTGTGGAGGTTCAGGGGAAACTGGGTGGTCAGTAAGAGTGATTGCAAGGAGTCACTTCTGTTCAGGAGTTAAACTAGGTCCTTATCATTTAACCTTTGCTGGAAATATATCCAGATAAGTAAACTGGAACTGTCAGAGATTTTATGGAATGTACAGGGAGCATGGGAATTGCATGTCAAAGTTTGAATTTCCACAGCAATCCCCATAAAGGTAAATGCATTGGGATTCAGTGGGGTCCTGTCAGGCGCACCCAGTCGTACAAACACAGGCTGATGATGCGGACATCAGAATATTTGGGAGATTAGAAAACAACTGATTATCTGAACAAGACGGGTGGGGAATATTTTGTTCGGATAATGGATAACGTTTTTACAAGACCTTGAGATCTTGTTTGGATAATCCGAAATTCGGATAATTGACGCTCGGATAACAGAGATCGTTTTGTATTTACAAATTATCCAAAAGAAATTAGCATTGAGAACAGCCCAGTTTGGATCATATTTACATTGCAGAAACATTTTCAGGTGTTAATTTGTCTGCACTATTGTTGACCGTACCTGGCTTGTAGACAAACCTTGGCCTTCTCTTCCCAACGTTCTGACACAGTCAATAGTTCCTGTAAATCAGCCATTGCTTTTTCCACTGCGCTATGTGGTGCCAGGCCAATCCCAGAATCTATGAGTTTCTTCATGGCATCTAGAGTGACTCTGACAGGGTCAGAGAGGGTGAAGTTCACTTCATCAAGCCAACGGGCCTGTTGGAGATGCTGCTTCAGCTTAGGCAGCTCCTGCAGCTCCACATCTAACCCGGAGCCAAGTTCTAGCAGCAGTTGTAACTTGGATGAGTTTGGAATTTCATCTGATAAAGCCTCCTTACCACGCTCATGGAACTCCTCCACACTTTCCAGTAACTCCTGGCATCAAATAGAAAAGAGACATCTCTTTATGCTTGATTTGTTTGAAGATCTTCAGCAATTTAGTTTTCACCTTCAGATTATGAGCCAATATGTGCATGAACAACCAGTCTACATATTAGTGAAGAATCACTTTCATTGCCACTTTAAAGCAGTTGATCAGCTGGCTCAACTGCAACTTCCTGCATTCACTCAATGCTATCTTCTTTGGATAATGTTTGTTCCTGAAACTCTTAAATAAACTGATACTTCAGCTCACTTACTCCTCAACATATGTTCCTTAAGGTGAGTCTTCAATAGCTTTATGTTTCTGGAGCTTTTGTCTAAAAGAGCTCAAGATTTTTCCTAGTTTTGATTGCTTTGGCAGCTGATAATATTCACAACATGCCTGCTGTTATAGCCTTTTTTTCTCTAAATGTACTGTACACTGTGTGCTGTCATCTGGATGATTCTGACTTAATGTTACTGGGGTTCCACCTCTAGGCAACAGTCTTTTCTTCTCTCTTCAACCTTTCTCAAATTCACTGAGCTATTTATATCACAGGTTTTAAAAGCCACATTTAAACATGCATAAACCAATCTGCAGACAACCATCATCACTCTCAGAACAAATCTAAAAAATCTAAGTAAATATTATGGGTCTCCCTGAACACATACTGAGACAAAATGTACTTTTAAGAATGATTTGTTCGGTCCTGTTTCTCTTGAAAGCAAGTATTGTAAACCTGGTACTGAGCTGTCTGCTCCATGCAAAATAGTGTAGATAGTTTTTTTTAAGACAAAAGAAGAATGAGAGAGTGGAGTCATGCTCACGCAGACCCAAGATTTCCAGATTTTGCTTTTAGTTAGTGAAGCTGGGATTTTGGAGGAGGTTTGAACTTTTGTACTCTGGTGCTACAAAAGCTGAGTTCCAACTTTGCTGTTAAAGTCACGTTTTCAGTTTTATCTTTTCTCTTGGTCTGGAAATAGCAAGTGAGGCAAATCTACTTTGTTGAATTTGCCTTTGCCAGGATGTTTATAGGATGCTGCTACATTGGAACAGTTAATAAACATTAGTTTGTTAAATTATGTTTTTTGTCAAGTATTTTAACTGTGTTATAGTAAAGCTTTTTAAAAAAACTTTGTATTTTAACTGTAGACTAAGAATAAAGTGTGCTTTGCTTAAAATTAATCAAAATGCATCTGGAATGAAATGCCTTACACTTACCTTTAAATAAGAAAAGGTTAGGGTCGAGGTTATCTCCTTGATATATGTTGTGGGGTTTGGTCTGATCCATAATACAATATAACAGAATCAACAAAAAATCCAAGCCATACAACATTTCCCCACTTTAGAACCCAAATTTCTAAAGAATAGTATTACCAACTTTCATCTCATTCAATTTACAAAGCCACAAAAACAACATCACCTGCTACATTCAAACATCCTTGTAGATGAATGCTTAGATACTTCTGTTCCTGCATACTCTTTAAAACTGTAAAATCAAGTCCATACTGCCTCTCCATGTATTTTTTTCCCCAAAATACATCACTTCTTACTTATAAAATAGCAATGAATTCCATTGGTAACTTTACCCATTCTGCTAATCCATTTGTGCCCTGTCACAATCATAAAATAGAATAATTTTACAGAATAAGAGGAGGTTATTCAGCCTACTAGTTCCCAAAAAAATTACCCAGCTAGACCCATTTTCCACCCCATTGCTCTCTAAATTCATCACTTTCAAGTGGTATCATCTTCCCAGTCTGCCACACCTGGATAGTGTAAACAAATTTTGAAAATTTATCTATTTCATAACATCAATGCTTTAAGCTCTCAACATCTTTCCCCCTAATTGAGGCAATCCTTTGTACCCCCATACTCCATTCGCTGAGTAAACAAAGTATTGTTTTATCTTCTATTGGATTTCATGTAACTATTTTGGATTGAAAGCCTGCAGTTACACTTTTTACCCAGAACAGGAATTATTCTCCCTGCATTTATTCCATGAAAATGTATGGACCTCTGAGGTCAACTCTTAGCTGTTTGTTGTAAAGAAAACAGATTGTCTTCCAGTTTGGCCTTTCTTGATTTGTACATCCACACATTTCTGAGATCATCCTTGTAAATCTCTCTGGTCCCTTTATATTTCATCTATAACCTTTTTAATAATACGGCAAACAGAATAATCAGAAAACTTGAGGAGTAGTCTAAGGTTCAATATAGGTTTAGCATAACTACTTTAAAACTCATCTTCTTTTAGAAATAAAGCCAAGGGCTTCCACAGTTTTATGTTAAATAGCCTTACTCAACTGTTGTGTATCTTTTAGGGATTGGTGCATTAGTTCCCTGACATCACTTTTTTCTCTACATTACCTAGTCTACCACTTTCCTAGTCTTATTTCTTCTATCAATATATATTACCTTATGTTTGCTCATGTTAATCTTCAGATACCATTTCATAGAATCCGTACAGTTGAGAATAGGTCCTTTGGCCCACAGCCATAAACATACTATCTACACGAGTCTCACTCTCCCACACTTGGTCTCTAGCCTTCAATGTTATAGTTCTTCAAGAGCTCATCCAAGTACCTTTTAAAAGTTTGAGGTTTGTCACCTCAACTACCTTCCCAAACATTGTATTCCTGACATCCACCACTTATTTTTCCATTCTAGAAGTTTATTAATATTCTCCTTTATATGATGCTGCCAACTATCTATAAACTTAGAAAACACGAGCACAGGTAGGCCATTCAGTCCTGCTCTGCCATTCATTATGATCATGTCTGATCAACCAAGTCATTAGCCTGTTTGCCCTTTTCCTCCACAGCCTTTGATCTCTTTGACCCCAAGAGCTACATCTAATTCTTTCTTAAAACAAAATGTTTGATCTCAAATGCCTTCTGTGGTAGCAAATTCCACAGGCTCACCACTCTCTAGTTGAAGTTTCTCCTCATCGAATTGGCCTTAGACCTAGTTCTAGATTCCCTGAACACCAACCCTATCTGGTCACGTTAGAATTGTGTTTCTATGAGAGCCCCTCCCCCGCATTCTTCTGAATTCCAGTAAATATATTATGAACTGATTTAATCCCTTTTCATAAGTCAAGTGTGTCATTCCAGGAATCAGTCCAGGAAACCTCTGCTGCACTCTCTTGAAAGTAAGAATATTCTTCCTCAGACTAGGAAGCCAAGACTGCACACATTAAGGCCCTGGATTATTGCAGCAGGACATCCTGTACTAAAATCATTTAGTTATGATGGTCAAATTTGTTTCTTGACTGCTGATTGCACCATAAACCAAATCATCTGCCGACATTTCCGCCATCTCCAAAAAGACCCCACCACCAGGGATATATTTCCCTCCCCACCCCTCTCCGCCTTCCGCAAAGACCGTTCCCTCCGTGACTACCTGGTCAGGTCCACGCCCCCCTACGACCCACCCTCCCATCCTGGCACTTTCCCCTGCCACCGCAGGAACTGTAAAACCTGTGCCCACACCTCCTCCCTCACCTCCATCCAAGGCCCCAAAGGAGCTTTCCACATCCATCAAAGTTTTACCTACACATCCACT
>NC_057728.1:286357-307101 GCF_004010195.1 Chiloscyllium plagiosum | reverse complement strand
CTCTTGCTTATCTCTCCACGCTTCAGGCTCACTGCCTTTATTCCTGATGAAGGGCTTTTGCCCGAAACATCAATTTTACTACTAAACCTCGGATGCTGCCTGAACTGCTGTGCTCTTCCAGTACCACTCATCCAAAATCTGGTTTCCAGCATCTGCAGTCATTGTTTTTACCCTGCACACTTACTTTCAGTGACTGGTTTATGTGCAAATCCAGATATCAATTCACATTCCCCTTTCTCAATTTATAGCCAGATAATAATCCCCCCATGATTGCCTACAAAGAAGATAACCCCACATTTATCCGGCATTATGTGGCATCCATCATGCATTTGCTCAATCACTCAGCTCTTCCAAATCACACTGAAAAATCTCTGATCATCACAGCCACTCTCCCAACCAGCTTTGTGCTGTCAGCAAACTGGAGATATTACACTTAATTTCCTCATCCAAACCATTAATATATAGTGCAACTAGTTGGGGGTCCAAGCATTGAATCCTGTGGTGCCCCGCTCCGTCACTGGCTGCCATTCGGAAAAGACACATTTTTTCCTAGTTTTGTTTCCTGTCTGCCAATTCATTTTCTATCTCAATGCATTACCCCCAATCCCATGTGCTTTACTTTCACATGTTAATCTCCAATGTGGGATTTTGGAGAAAGTCTTCTCGAAGTCCAAACAAACCACATCCACTGGCACCCCTCAGCAACTTTGCTAGTTACATCCTTCAAGAATTCCAGTACATTTGTGAAGCGTGACTTGCCTTTTGTAGATGCATGTCGATTTTCTGTCCGGTCCTGCCACTGTTTTCCAGTGCTCAGTTGTTAAATCTTTTGTAATGCACTCTAGTATTTTCACCACTACTGGAGTCAGGCTGACTCATCCATAATTCCCAAGTTTCTCTCTGCCTCTCTTTTACAAGAGAGGAGCAATGTCAGCTACCCTCTTGTTCCAGAGTCTAAAGAATCTTTGAATATGACCAATGCATTCACTGTTCCTGGGGCTACTTTAGATAGACAGATAGAAATCCATTGTTACTTGTATTTGTGAAAACATAGTCAATTGTCTATGAGTTACCACAAAACAACACCATTTAAATTACATAAATTATATATGAAATAATGAGAAAGTTAAGACAAATGTAATTTTTTGTTCATTCCACAGCCTCTTGGTTTCACCAGGGCCTACCTAACTGTCGAGGGCCTCTCAAAACTGACAAGAACTGAGAGCCTATAGAGGACCAGGCCCTATCGAAACTGCAGAGGACCCAGTTGTCAAAACTAACGAGGACTGGGGGTCTGTCAAAACCTTCCTCTGGGACAAAGATTATTAGGCCCTGGGCTTTATCAGCCTTCAATGCCATCAAATTTCCCACCATTTTCCTACTGTTTTCCTTCAGCTCCTCTCTCACAAAAGCCTGCTTGCACCAACATTTCCCACATATTATGTGCCCCCTCCTCCGCCAAAATAACCAAAAAAGATGGTCAGCCACTTCCTTGCTCCCCATTGCAAATTCCCATAATTCTGACATGTAATGGACCTCCCTTTGTCTTAACAGCAATCTTCTTCTTTTCACATACATATAAAACCTTTTACAGTCAGTTTTGCAGTTCCTTGCCAGTTTACTTGTACTTAGTTTCCCCCCTCAATCAATCCTGCTGACCCCCTTCTAAACTGCTCACACTCCTCAGGTCTGTTGTTTTCTGGCCAATTTGTCTTGTTCTTGGATCCAAATCTCTCCCTAATTTCCTCTGTAAGCCATGATTTGGCCACCTTTCCCATTTTATGTTTGCACCAAAAAGAATGAACAATTTTTGCAGTTCACTCATCTGCTCTTGAAATGTTTACCATTGCCTTTCCTATCATCCCTTTTAGTTACACCCCCAAATCTATCGTAACCAACTTATTGGTCCAGAAATCATCACATGTGCTCTCCAGGAATTTTTCCACAGTATTGTTACTGATTTGGTTTCTCCACTCTATATGCAGATGAGTAACCCATACTGACACATGCTCCTTTATGGCATGCGCTAATTTCATGCTTCATGTAATTCCCAAGATCACATCTACAATTTGGGTGTGAAAACAACAGACCTGGATAGTATGTTGCTTCCTTGTTACCAGGATTAAGGTAAAGATTTGAAGCGTATTGTTAAAAGGGGAGAGTGAGAAACTGGAAGTTATTGTACACGTTGGTAGGAATGAAGCAGTTCGGGGCAAGATTAAAGTTTGACGTAGTCAATATAAGAAGTTAGGAAGAAGATTTATAACAAAAAGAACCTCAAAAGTAGTCATCGCTGATTTATTCCCAGAGCCATGCTCAAATGAGGGAAAGAATAAAAGGAAAAAAGGAGACAAATCAATGGCTGAAGAGGTGGTGTAATGTACAGGGATTCAGTTTCTTGGATCATTGGGATCGCTCCTGGGGCAGAAAAGACCCGTTCAAAAGGTTTGACCTGTACTGGCCATGGACCAATATCATAGTGCGAAGATTTGGTAATTCTATGAAGGGAGATCATAGACTATCGGGGTAGGGGGAGGGGGGTGGGGGAATCCTACTTGGCACAGAAAAAGAAAAATAGATGAGGACTGTTTTGAATCCGAAAAGAACAAGTTAATTAGAAAAGACAGATAGACCGAGTAATAGAACTAACTCTAATTGCACTTATTTCAAAGCAAGGGGCCTTTACAGGTAAGAATGAAGAACTCAGGGCATATTTGGGAACATGGGATTGGGATGCCATAACTAGTACAGAAACTTGGCTGAGGGATGGCAGGATTAGCAGCTCCATGGTTTTTCAGATGTTATAGGAACAATAGAAAAACAGACAAGAGAGGGGAGTGGCATCTTTGATTAAGGAAAATATTACTGTTGTAACTAGAGAAGATATGTCTTAAAAATCTATCCTGTGAAAATATATGGGTTGAATTTAGAAATCCCAAAAAAGGAATGATCCCTTTGTGGGATGGTATTACAGACCTCCCAATAGTCAGAAGGAAAATGAAGAACAAATATGTAGCAAGGTCTCAAATGTAAGAAAGAAAATAAGATTATAATAGTGGGTGATTTTAATTTTCCAAACATTGATTAGAACTACAGTAGTGTTAAAGGTTTGGATGGTTAAAAATTTGTTCAATGTATTCAAGAAAATTTTCTGTATCAACATGTCGATGTTCCTACTAGAGAAGGAGCAAAACCTGCCCTGTCTTAATACCCAGGAGAAGGTCAAGTGACTGAAGTGATCGTAGAGGAACACTTTGGGTCTAGTGATCATAATTTTGTTTGTTTTAAAATAGTTACAGAAAAGGATAAAACCTTCCATAAAAGTTGAAGTTTTTCATTGGAAAAAGGCAAATTTTATTGGGATGATACTGGAACGTTCAAATATTGTTTAGAGTATACTGTTTGAAGGTAAAGGGGAGGCTTTTCAAAAAGTGCGATAACGAGAGCTCAGAGCCATTATGTTCCTGCTAGAGTGAAAGGCAAGGCTGATAGAATTAGAGAACAATGGATGAATAAAGATATAGACGTTCTAGTCAAGAATAAAAAAGAAGCATGGTGGCTCAGTGGTTAGCACTGCTGTCTCACAGCTCCAGAGATCTGAGTTCGATTCCAGCCTTGTCTGTGTGGAGTTTGCACATTCGCCCTGTGTCTGTGTGGGTTTCCGCCAGGTGCTCTGGTTTCCTCCCACAGTCCAAAGATGTGCAGGTTAGGTCGATTGGCCATGCTATATTGACCATAGTGTGCAGGCTAGGTGAGTTAGCCTGCACACAATGGTCAATATCAGTAGGGTTACAGTTAGGAGGTAGGTCTGGGTGGGATGCTCTTCAGAGGTTTGGTGCGGACTCGATCAGTTGAACAGCCTACTTCCACACTGTAGGGATTCTAGAATGTTCAGATATAAACACCTGAGTTTAAATGAATCTCCTGAATAGTATAAAGAGTGTAGGGGCATTTTTAAGAGGCAGAGCAGGAAGGCAAGGAGAGAATACAAGATAGTCTTGAAAAATAAAGTTAAGGATAATCTTTTAAATCCTTAGAGATTCTACAAGTACATTAAGAACAAGACAGCAACGAGAGAGAGAGTTGGGCCCCCAAAGATCAACAAGGTCATGTTTGCATTGTGGTGAGCAAGAAATTAAATGAATATTTCAGACAAGCTACAGAACTCAGGGAAATAAATATTGATGTTTTGAAAGCAGTTCTCATTTCAGAACAGCAAGTGCTGGTGGGTCTTAGAAAACATAAAAGGTGGAAAAATCTCCAGGACCTGATCTAATGCATCCCAAGATTTTGTCAGAAGTTAGGAAGGAAATTGTGGGGCGCTTTGCAGGAGTATTTATATTATCTATAAATATGGTGAGGTGCCGAATGACTGGAGAGAGGGTAATGTCATGCCTTTGTTTAAGAAGGAATGCAAGGAGAAGCCCGGAAACTATAGACCTGTGAGGTGGTGGTGGTGGGTAAGTTGAAAGTGATTCTGAAAGACAGGATTTATGCGCACTCGGAGAAGCAAGGAATGCTTAGGGATAGTCAGCATGGTTTTGTACGAGGGAAATCATGTCTCACAAACTTGATTGAGTTTGTTGCGGAAGTAACCAAGTAGTTTGAGGAGGGCAGAGTGGTAGACATTGTTTACTTGGATTTTAGTAAAGCCTTTGACAAGGTTAAGCATGGTAGACTAATTAGGAATGTTAGATCACATTGGATTCGGGAATAGCTTGCCAATTGGATATACAATTGGTTTACAACAGCAGGAAATAGTGATGGAGAAGATGACTGGAGACCCATGACCAGCAGAGTTCCGGGATTGGTGCCAGGTCCACACTTGTTTGTCATTTACATAAATGATTCGGATGAGAACACAGAAAGCATTGTTACGAAGTTTGTGGATGACACCAAGGTTGATAGATAACCTTCTTCACTGTCCATTATACTAAGATTATAAAGAGAACTTGATCAGTTGGGTCAATGGACTGGCAGATGGAGTTTAATTTGGGTAAATGAGAGGTATTGCATTTTGGTCATACAAATAAAGGCAAGACTTATATAATTAAAAGTAGGGCCTTGGTTAATATAGAACAGAGACAACTAGGGATTCAGGTACATAATTCTATCAAGTTTGCATCACATATAGTGCTTAAGGCAGCGGTTAGCATGCTTTTCTTCATTGCTCAGACCTTAAGTATAGGAGTTGGGACATTATGTTGGCCTCTTCTGGTGCACTGTCTCCAGTTCTGGTCTCCCTGTTAAAAGCTTATTATTAAGGTGGAGAGGCTTCAGAAAAGATTTGCCAGGATTGGAGTGTTCGATTTAGAAGGAGAGGCTGGATAGGTTGGAATTTTTTTCAATGGTGCATCGACGGTTGAGAAAAGATCTTATAGAGGTGTATAAAGTAAAGAGGGGTATAGTTCAGGTGAATGGCAAGTGTATTTTCCCTATGATGTGGGATTTCAAGATTGGGGGCATATTTTTAAGGTGACAGGAGAAAGGTTTATGAAAGACGAGGGGCAATTTGTTTTCTTTGAACATAGTGGTTTGTGTGTGGAATGAACTTTCAGAGGAAGAGGTGGATGTGGGTATAGATACAATGTTTAAAACATGAATAAGAAATGTTTGGAAGGATATGGGACAAGTGGGCAAGTGGGACTAGTTTGGTCTGAGATTATGATTGGCATGGACTGGTTTGACCAAAGATTCTATTTCCATGCTGTATGACTCTATAACTAAGCTCCCTAGCTGTCTTCGGTTTCTCTTCACCAGCATCCCATTTGGTATTGTCACCTCAGTTTCTAGGCTCATTGTATATTTTGGACACTTCTGTAGGTGGTTCCCTGGACAACATGTATGAGCTGAACCTTTTGCCCAATGCGATTAGGCATGTCTACACCCACATCAGTTGTCACCTTCATCATCCCTTGTTTATTGAGAAATTTCTCCTGTTTTTCAAAGTTGAACAAAGTGATGGCAAACAATACTTTCCTAACTTCCCTCCAAAACATGGATATTCAATTGTGCCAGTAAGTCCATGTGTAAACGTGTTGCCCTCAAGTTTAACATATCAACATAGACATCTTGATTGGTTTCTCTGCTCTTCATGATGAATGCCTTAAATATGAGGAACCATGCACTTGGCAAGACAGTTAATTCTAGGATAGTGTGGCAAGGCTGCCTCACATGACTGATTCCCCATTTACCAAATGTCCCTAAGGATCTGCCAGAGTGTTGTGGCCAGTGTTCTGATACAATTTTATCAGATATACCATACAAACTGAATATTTAAGTTCATTGCATCTGGAATGGACAAACTCAAGGTATCATTCAATTGCCTGGGGATTAGAAAGTTGAAGTAAGTAATCAAAGACGAGGGGAGATTTACTGAACAAACTGACTGACTGAAAGAACATGCTGCAATCTTGGGGCAAAGGTGCAACAGAACCCCATGAGGTTTCCATGGTTTTCAGCAAGAATGTATCCAAGTCACTATCATACCAACACAACCCTTTGGTTGTGGGTTTTGATCCCTAGACAATAATTTCTCTTGGGAGAAAGTGAGGACTGCAGATGCTGGAGATCAGAGTCGAGTGTGTGTTGCTGGGAAAGCACAGCAGGTCAGGCAGCATCGGAGAAGCAGTGGAATCAATGTATCAGGCATAAGCCCTTCATCAGGAATCATTTCTCTTGTCAAGTGCTGTCTGCCTATATACCCCAGTTAATTGTGACTGCGTCCTGGTGAAGAATTTCAGGTATAACCACCTGCATTCCTTTGCGAATAACATCACTGAAATACATGGTTTGTTTGTGCAGAGCTAAAATCATCACAGTGCCTGACAATTATCATATTATATCAGGCCAGCCTCCTACACTAACTTTCTACAATACCTTCAAATGTAGATTTGCTATTCCACCCTTCCTTGAGACCATTATACTCATATTAACCAAAACTCATCAGTTTGACACTGGAATGCATGTACATAGACATCCATGGTGTCTACTTGCAGGTCTAGCAAAATATCGGCACCTTTCTTCTGAATTTGGTGACTGATAAATGCGTCTGAAGTTACCATGTTGCTACCAATTTCTAACAAACCTCAAAGTTGCACCCTGTAGTTTTGTTAAAAGTCATTGCAACCTGAATGGTGTACACATCAGTGGCTTAATGCCAAGTTGTTTGTATTGATCTGTGGTTAGCTTCCACTTTGACTTGTTTTCCAAAGATGTACATGTGAAACATGGTGCTCAGTATTAGAGTAAATATCTCACATCGAAGCTTTGAATAATTGGGATTCCACTTGAAATAGATTTCTGAAGCTAAATGCAATTGGTTTTCCATCTTGCATAATATATGCACCCAACCCTCTTTTTTTTTGAGATGTGGCAACCTGCATTGAGTCACAAAATTCCTACAGTATGGAAGCAGGCCATTTAGCCCATCAGGTCCACACTGACCCTCTGAAAAGTATCCCACCCAGAACCATCTGCCTATCGTATTTGTGCAACCCTGCATTTCCCACAGCTAATCCACCTAGGCTGCACATCCCTGGACAACATGGGCAATTTAGCATGGCCAACTCACCTAAGTTGGATTGTGGAAGGAAACTGGAGCACCCAGAGGAAACTCATGCAGGTGCAGGGAGGATATGCAAACTCCACACAGACCGTCATGAAGTCATACAGCATGGAAACAAGGGAGTCACTAATTTTGCCTTTTTACCATTATTTCCCCCTTGTTCCTATATACTGCAGTTTTTCTACATTTGTATATTCTGCCCCTTCCTGTTCCACTGTGGGTATTGTTATCCAATCAGTTGCCCTGTAATTCTGCCATATCCTCTTGCTTTAAATCCATATTTCTTCTTGCTTAAACACTTTTCCCTCTTCTTAGTTCACAGGACTCAATACAGCCCTAGTTACTGAGTCACCAGGACGCTGGTCCCAGCACATCTCAAACTGAAGCATCCCACCACAACAGCTCCCTTCCACTCCCATTGCAGTCCCCACTTCCATCCACACAAACTTTCAAGAACCTCATGACTGTTGGACAATTGCAGAGGTGAAGGCTCCTGAACTGCAAGCCCCTCCTCATGTGTGCAGTCACACCATCCTCTTCCTCGTCATCAACAAATTTTGAATTAGTTAATCTAAAGAGTGTGACCACCCGTTGTAACAAAGTTTCCAGATAATTTTTGCCTTTCCTGATGTTTCGCAATGCCTGCAGGTCAGGTTCCAGCTCCTCAACGCAGGTTTGAAGTTTCTTAGGCAGTAAACAGGTAAATAGTGCCACCCAGGTAAATAGTGCGGTGAGGAAGGCATATGGCGTACTGGCTTTTATTGGTAGAGGAATTGAGTTCCTGAGTCCTGAGGTCATGTTGCAGTTGTATAAGACTCTGGTGCGGCCGCATCTGGAATATTGTGTGCAGTTTTGGTTGCCATACTATAGGAAGGATGTGGAGGCACTGGAACGGGTGCAGAGGAGGTTTACCAGGATGTTGCCTGGTATGGAAGGAAGATCGTATGAGTAAGGACTGAGACACTTGGGGCTGTTTTCATTAGAGAAAAGAAGGTTTAGGGGTGACTTGATTGAGGTGTACAAGATGATTAGGGGGTTAGATAGGGTTGACAGTGTGAACCTTTTCCCGCGTATGGAGTCGGGTATTACAAGAGGGCATAGCTATAAATTAAGGTGGGGGGGGTAGATATAGGACTGAAGTTGGGGTAGGTTCTTCACTCAGCGAGTCGTAAGTTCATGGAATGCCTTGCCAGTAGCAGTGGTGGACTCTCCCTCTTTATGGGCATTTAAGCGGGCATTGGATAGGCATATGGAGGATAGTGGTCTCGTGTAGGTTAGGTGGGCTTGGATCGGCGCAACATCGAGGGCCAAAGGGCCTGTACTGCGCTGTATTCTTCTATGTTCTATGTAAACACTCACTACAGATGTGTGCATTTGTGATTACATTGGTCCAGCAGCTCCGACATGATGCAGCAGCAACACAGCATCTGTTCTGCCAACACTATTGTATATGGTTTAACTTATAAATTAATTGTTTTAGATTGCCTGGCCTTTACACTTCACTGTACTGGAATATTGTTTTTATTAACTAGAAAAAGAAAAGAATTAGTATCAACCCAATAGTTAAACATTTATTTTTAAGAACAGAACACTGGAGACCTAAATGCAAACTGAAGACCTGACTGTCACTTTAAAGACCAGAAATATTCAGCAATACCAGTTATCCTGATGAAGGGCTTTTGCCAGAAATGTCGATTTTCCTGCTTCTCTGAGGCTGTCTGACCTGCTGTGTTTTTCCAGCACCACACTCTTGACTCTGATCTCCAGCATCCGCAGTCCTCACTTTCACCTAATACCAGTTATCCATCAGATTCTTTTCTTGCATTCATGATATACTGTGGTCCATGAGGTCACTCACCTCTCAGTGCAGGTTAGCCTCACAATCTATGGCGTTCATCCTCTCCTACTCACCTTTTAGTCTGGAAAGGTTTACTTCTTGTAGTGAACCCTACTAAAAGCATTTCTGCCTCAACTTGCACTAAATTTACACATTGAAACACTAGTAGTCAGTTAGTAATTCACTCAGACTTGGTCTCACATCTCTGAGGTCCTGCACTGCTGAAGTCCTATGCTAACTGTGCAGGGATCACACATCCCACTTGGCTTCTGAGTTTCTTTTAGCAGTGCCACTGTCAGTATTGAGACCACTCTTTTTCTGGCTGAAGTTCACATCTTTGCTATTCATCCCAATCTGTGCACATTTTGTTTTCGTGAAAACAGACCTGAAGATGAATCAGCATGCCCGCAGCTTTTCTGCCAACTTGAAACTGCAAGTGTAAACTTGACCAACTTGTTCCTCCCACTTAACACCAAATCGCTCCGACTATTCCAAAACACAAATGCTGAAAATGTGTTGCTGGAAAAGCGCAGCAGGTCAGGCAGCATCCAGGGAACAGGAGAATCGACGTTTCGGGCATAAGCCTGAAGAAGGGCTTATGCCCGAAACGTCGATTCTCCTGTTCCCTGGATGCTGCCTGACCTGCGCTTTTCCAGCAACACATTTTCAGCTCTGATCTCCAGCATCTGCTGACCTTATTTTCTCCTCATAACACAAGTGCTCAATTTTATTTTTGCAAAGAGGGCTTTGAACATATATTAGGCAGCTGCAGACAGCCCAGAGTGCACCAAAATCTTGTTTGTCGCTCCTCCTGTGGTCTTCATATGCACTATAACAATGTTACGTTTTAATTTTCTTATGCAAATTTCCCAAACTCTGAAACAGGTATTGTAAATACAAACAGGTTCGCGTTATTTGGAAGACTAAAACTCAAATAGACATTATAATAGAACAACAAACAGCTATAGCACCTGGGGATTCTAAATCCAAAATAAGCACTAACAGTAACACAGCCTGCCAGAACATCCTCATTCAACAATGATACATATATGCCATTTGCAAAGCCTTAATGCAACATTTCTACACCATCCTTTCATTATTAGATAGTTTGTGGATTACACCAATTCTATTTTTATAATGCTGACAGCTCCGTCCTTTTTTTTACTGCTATTTTGTTTCTAAAATGTACAGCTACTGCACTTTTGCCAATATTTATCTAAATATATTATGCTGAATTTCTAAATTTTCCTGCAGCCCTGTCTCAGTAACTCGTACTATGTTTAGTTTTTCCCAGTGATCAACAGCCTCCCTGCTTTATAAAGGCCACTCTGTGCATTGCTGTACAGACAATGTACCTAATTCTTAAGAGTTCTTGTCACTTTATTTAATTTGTTCAAGTGCGTACTGATTATTTTTTAAGATGTGCAGGAGCCGGTGTTGGACTGAGGTGGACAAAGTTAAAAATCACAACAACAGGCTATAGTCCTACAGGTTTATTTGGGAGCATGAGCTTTTAGAGCAACCACCTGATGAAGGAGCAGCGCTCAGAAAGCTAGTGCTTCCAAATAAACCTGCTGGACTATAACCTAGTGTGGGATTATTTTTAATTATAGAAAATAGTTTAATGGGTTAAGCTATAAATTTGAAATGGAACTCATTCTTTCACTTCTAGTTTAAACTACCTGCCCTAGTTTAGAAAGAAATACATGAAAACTCACCAAATCACCTTCCTGCTCACCTAATTAACGCATCAGCTATCAACGTCTCTTGCTCCCTCTCTCAGACCTTTCCGCATTTTGTTTTAAAACACTTCTTCCCTGACTGCACTACATTTCCCATTCACCAAATATGCAAGAGCTTTGTATCTGTAAAACTCTATTCAATTGGAGTTTGTACAATATTTTTTTAAAACGTTTGTTAAAGAACTTAGCTAGTTTTGGTGAAAATGGCTGGCCACAATGGTTAGAATAAATTTGGAACAAATCCACTAAACACATCTGTTCTAAACTCTCATTGATCTGGCAAATGGAGTCACAATGTGGCATTAAAATGTCTACTTTGCAGAAAGAATACAAAAAGCATAATATCTCATGGTGAGAACCTGCAGAACTTAAGGCGCAAACATATCTGGATGCTTTGGTGCTTGAATTACAGGCTAGTATACAGATACAGCAAGTAATCAGGAAAGCTAAAAATGCTCTGTTTTGTGAATGAAATTGAGTTCAAGTGTAGGGAGGTTATGCTTCAGTTACACAGGGCATTAGTGAGACTGTCTCTGGAGCACTGTGTAACATACTGGTCACCATACTTATTGATTGATGTTAATGCATTGGAAGCAGTTTAGAGAAGGTTTACTGAACTAATGCCCAGAATGAGTTGATTGCTTGATGAGGAAAGGCTAGCTCTGTATCCTTTGGGTTCTTAGAAGAATCAGAGGTTACTTAACTGAATCATACAAGATCCTGTTGAGATTCTTGACCAGGTGGATGTTGAAAGAATGTTTCCTCTTGTGGGAGAATCTAAAAGTCATGGTTTAAAAGTAAATGGCTGCCGCTTAGAAGAAAGAGGTACGGTAACATTCTTTTCCTCAAGTTGAGTTTTTTTGGAACTGCCTTCCTAAAATGGCAGCAAATACAGATTTAATTTTTTTTAAGGCAGAGGCAGATAGATTTTTGGTTCCTATGGGGATGAAAGACTATTAGGGATATGCAGGAATGTAGAGTTCAGATTAAAATCAGATTACCTAAGATCTTACTGAACCGCAGCACAGGCTCTGAGACCTGCATCACCTACTCCTGCTCTTTGTTCATATCAGATACTAGTTACTTGAAGAAACCAGTCAGGCTAATTGGAAGTGGACCAACATTCTGCACAATTGTTTCTGTTTAAAAAAAAACCTCTGGTCAACTATTATAATGCAATAACAGCTACCATTGCTACATGCTTACCTTAACCAATCGAGTTTGGCTGAGAACACAAGGCAGGCTGTACAGCTGGTGCACAAATGCTTTCAACTCATGGACGGTTAGCTTTGTCCGAGTCTTTCCACCTTCTGATTTATTTCTAAATGTCAACACCAAAACAAAGGTAATGATCACAAGAGTGTTTTCAAAATGTTTATATATAGAGATTTCAGCTTTTATCCATAAACAGAAGCTCATAATTTAGTTCATGGGTTTCTGGAGCACAACATTTCCTTGCACAGTCAAGTATTTTACCTGGATGCAAGAAACAGGAGTCTTAAGATTGTCCTAACAAATTGAGAGCAGTTACACACTGACATCAAAATCTGGCCACTTCATTGGATGCAAATTCGCCAAAGTTTACAGAATACCACTTCGGGTAGCAAGTGAATTTCCATTTATTCCTTATATGTCTCACTTTCTGGGATTCTTCTCCATCCCTCTGTAGTTGCAGAGAAGGGGGACTGCAAAAGACACTGAATATGCAGCCCAAACTACTCCTGTAAGAGCTGCAGCACACTTGCCTCTGAATCACAATCCATCCAGGGTTTAAGCATGAAAATCATGGGGAACACACCAATGTAGTACTGAGGGGGTGCTATACAGATGGAGGTGCTAGCTTATGGATGAGAAGTTGAACAGAGAATGCACCTGCCTGTGAAAGTGGATATAAAAAAAACTCTTCAGCATTAGTTCAAAGATGACTGGGGGTTTATATCTAATGTTTTGGCTAATATTTATCCCTCAAGTAACATCACAAAAATGATCACCTGGTTGTTACAATATTGGTATTCGTGGGAGTTTATTGAATGCAAATCGAACACCATGATTCCTAATTTAAAAAGTGAAAGTACTTGTAAAGGACTTTGGGTCATCTAGCGGTCATGAAAAGCACTAAAGAAATACAAGTCTGCCTTTGTTTTTGAAGCAACCAATCCAATCTCTGAACATCAAGCTGCCAATTACAATTAACAATTAAGAATGAAACAGAAGCACAAATTTCATTGGACATTTGGCTAATTCTCTCAAACTTCCCACTTAATTTAAAAAAAAGACAATTCTTGAGGATGATCCATTTTTCTTCTCATTCTACCAAAGGACCTGAAATTCACGGGTCAGAATCAGTTCACTCTTGAACAGTACTCAACTAAAGATGCAACTTAAAATTTCATTCAGAACAATTACTCTATTAAACTGAACCCCACCAATCTGAGCAAAGAAACAGGATATGGTAAGAAAGCACTAGAATTTCTCAAACAAAAACTGCAGATGCTGGAATCCAAAGCAGATAAGCAGGAACTGGAAGAACACAGCAAGCCAGGCAGTATCAGGAGGTGACGGTCAACGTTTCGGGTATAAGCCTTTTTCAGACTGGAGGTGGGGGTGAGGAGAGCTGCAGATTGAAGGGGAGGGATTAGTGAAGGATTTTGGTGGGGAGAGGGGTGGAGTGGTGAAATAGTGATAGGAGAACATAGGTAGAGGATACAGCCTGGCTGGGAGGAATGAATCTGGTTCGCAGCTGGAAGCAAGGGTCTGTCAGTCAGTAGAATGGAAAGGTGGACAGGGGTGCTGTGGCTGATCCTAATCAGCACAAGAATAATATTTCAAATTCACGCCCCAAGCGGTGGCTGTCAAATTTATTACTGTCGTTCCAAAATTGGCAGCAAGTTATTGTCTGATTTCACTACTAAGGAGTGTTTTAAAATCTTTGAGCATTTTATTCTTACAAAATGCATAACAGATGTTCTGGCATTCATATATTCTGTGTGGTGCGCTGGCCTGCTCCTAAACCTCCCTAGAGAGCATCCAACTGGAGCTGGCTCATTTGTTGAAATAGTTCTTTCCAACAGAGTCCATGTTTGGCAATAGATGAGCGCATGAAGTATAGCGGCTACCGGACTTAGCGCTCGTCCCAAAGCTGTTCAACTTGGAGTCAGCGTTCTACAGCATGGAAATAGGCCCTAACTCACCCATGTCACCTATTTTTCCTAATTAAACTAGTCCCATTTACCTGCGTTTGGTCCATATCCTTCCATTCCCATTCCATCCACAAACACATTCAAAAGTTTCTTAAAATGACAAAACAGTACTCTTCTTGACCACTACCTCTAGCAGCTTGCTCCACTCTCTGAAAAAAAATTGTATCGCTCCCCTCTCACCCTAAAATATACTGAAGTGACCTACCAAGTCCTCTAAAATTCACCCATGCTGATGGCATGCATCGTGTTACCCATCTCCATCCTTCTGCAGCCTGGACCAGACGTTTACCAAAAGGTATTACAAAGCTGATGGACATCTGCTGCACAAGGTGTCTCAAACAAAATCCCTCTAAAACCACAACCATAATACCAGTGCCAAAAAAGAACAGCAAGTTTTTATGGATGGCCACAACTAAAGCTTGAATTCAAGCCAACATAATTAGATTGGCTCCAGACAGAACCCTGTCCTTTTGAAACTGAAAAGAAGTGTCACAGGTCAAACCAGAAACTGCCTGCAAACCAAAGTGGCTGGATCTATATAGGGCACGATTACAGTTTGGGTTTCAACATTTGCCCAATCATACTCAGCAGAAAAATGTGGCAACGATTATCTTACACACATATTGTTAACACACAAATGAAACCCTTAATTCAACACACCTCTCTGACATCTCGTCATCACAAATCACACTCCCACAAATCTGCCCACTGATCAAAATCCCTCAAACTGGTTGAATCCATCCCACTCCACAATAACATGTTCAATTCACTACTTCCATCTCATATCTCCATATTGAGTAACCTTCTTAAGCTTTTATGGTCTACTTTTGGACCAAGTAATTGGAAACATGGGAAGTCACTGACAATTTCCGTGCAACAAACCCATTTGTTGAATGGCAGGCTTTGAAATAGCGTAGCAAGAGTAGTCCTTGCTAAATAGATTGAGGACAAGCCAAGGCCCCTAACACAGGCATTTTCACCACTGGGATCTCAACATGAACCACTTATGCATTTGTATGGAGATACAAAAAACTTTATATGACAAAAGCAGATCCTCTTCTCAAACTAATCACTTTCAAATCAGTAAATTAAGAGACTGTTGGTTTTGGGAATTGAAATTCACTCAACTTTGAAGAGTACATCATCAGACAACCCTAGATGGAAAAGCAAAACATCAGATGTCTCAGGTGAGCAATAAAAGGAGATTAAGATATCTAATCCTTGAAGAAATACTGCCGGTTCATACTATAGATGCTCACTTGTTTGTCATCTTCCTAAGCACTGTTGTTATAATTTGCTTTATGGCCTACCTATGGAGACAAGAGCTTAAACAACTTGTGCTGAGAACCAGCACCAAAGCAAAACTTTTATTTTTTCATGAGATGAATGACAGAATGAGGCAAAGGGAACGAAGTGCGAAAGGGACATGGAAAGAGAAAGAGGAGAAGTGGCAGAGGGGAATGAGGAGGCAAGGACACAAAATGACCAAGTGGACAAAACACAGAGCAAGAAAATAAAGAGTCATTTTGAAAAAAATGGCATCAGTGTTTCATTGCAGAGCACAAGTCCCCATTCTCCCTGATATCTCATTGCTTACCTGTTGCGTTGCTTCCTGCTGATAAGCAGCTGGGCAATAGAAGCACACGTTTCTGCCTCTCTCACAGCTGCCCGCAGTTGCTGCAGCAGATCATTCTCAGGAAATTTCTTCTCTTCTGCTTCTTCCAGTAGTGTTTTCAGCTCACAAAGCTCTAATCAAGGGTGAGGATAGGAATAAAGCATTGTGGCATATCTATACACACTGTAAATCAATAACTTACAAATAATCAAAGGCACAAGAGTTTTAAATAAGCTGAAGGAAGTGAATCAAACTTATTTTCTTGGATGGAAATAACAGCAATAACTTTTCTACAATTAGTTGTGATGATGAGACTTAATTTGTATTTAGATCTACAACCTCTTCCCCCAATGTCAACAAAACAGAAAAACTGATCACTGACTTCAGAAAGAAAGGAGAACACGCCCCCATCTACATCAATGGAGCAGACATTGAGAGGGTTGAGAGCATCAGGTTTAGAGGAGTGACAATAACACTCAACCTGCCCTGGATTTCTCACATAGATGCACTGGTCAAGAAGGCACAACAATGCCTCTTCTGCCTCAGACGGCTTAGGAAATTTGGCACATCCATCAGGAATCCTCACCAACCTTTACAGATGCACCATAGAAAGCACACTATCCAGATGCATAACGGCCTGGCATGGCAACTGCTCTGCCCAAGAATGTAAGAAACAATAGAAGGTTGTATGCACAGCCCAGACCGTGATGGAAGCCAACCTTCCATCTACACCTTGTTGTCACAGAAAGGCTGCCAACATCAAAGTCTCCTACCTCTTATATCAGGCAGAAGATACAGAAGTTTGAACATGCTCGAGCAGGTTCAAGAACAACTACTTCCTAGCCACTATTAGATTGGTAAATGGACTCTCTAACTTCAAATAATACTAATCTTGCTTCGCACACCTCCTGTGCCGTGTAACCTGTATGCCTCACTCTGAGTAAGCACCATATGATCTGTATTTCCTTGCTTACTACGATCTGCCTGTACTGCTTGCAAACAAAGCTTTCCACTGTACCTAGGTACACAAGACTACAATAAATCAAATCAATAAATCAATAAAATAATAAGGGATCTAATTGAGGTGTACAAGATGCAAAAGTAGACAGAAAAGGTGGAATGAGAGGATATACTTTTAGGATAAAGGAAAACAGGCTTACAATCATTTCAAACAACGAACAAGCTTGACGGGCGGAACTGTCTGCTCTAGTTCCTAGTTCTTAAGGTATGACTATTTATAATGCACATTTTTTGAATGCAAAAAATGTAACTTGCTTTGCTTTACATACTTGCACTGGTTTGTGTTGTAGAGAGAGAACAAAATTGATTACCTGGGTATGTATAAGTTCTGAGAGACAAGAGCTCTGTCTCTATAAACTATGAAAGCAACCACCCCAACACACACAAACGAAGTTGCATCAAGACACTATTTAAAAGGGCCACAACACACTGCAGCACACCAGAACTGCAAAAAGAGGAAGTGAAATCTGCAGGCAAGGTGGATTAGCCATGGAAATGCAATTTTTGTTGCAAACGTTTCGTCCACTGGCTAGGCGACATCATCAGTGTTTGGGAGCCTCCTGCGAAGCGCTTCTTTGGTGTTTCCTCCGGTGTTTATAGTGGCCTGTCCCTGCCGCTTCTGGTTGTCAGTTTCAGCTGTCCGCTGTAGTGGTTGGTATATTGGGTCCAGGTCGATGTGTTTGTTGGTGGTGTTTGTGGATGAGTGCCATGCTTCTAGGATTTCCCTGGCTGTTCTTTGTTTGGCTTGCCTTATAATGGTAGTGTTGTCCCAGTCGAATATACCGGCCACTACAGCGGACAGCTGAAACTGACAACCGGAAGCGGCAGGGACAGGCCACTATAAATGCCGGAGGAAACACCACAGGAGGCTCCCAAGCACTGAGGATGTCACCTAGACAGGGGACGAAACGTTTGCAACAAAAATTTCCAGCTTGGCGAACAGAACCACAACAACGAGCACCCGAGCTACAAATCTTCACCCAAACTTTGAAGACAAGAGCTCTCCCGAAACTGGAGTTAAGTTTTGAAAGGAATTCTGACAGGTTGAATGTGGAATTCCTAGGCATTTGCCACTTATTTCCAAGTGGGCCTCATGCTGCTCCTGACATGCCCTTGTGCACTCTTCATTATATCAGGATTTCATGGTAATAGGAGACTGGGGTATGTCAAGTCACAATGTTGTAGATTGCGTTGGTTTGCAATTCTGCTGCTACTGATGGCTCACTGCATCATGGATGCCCAATCAAGTCATTAGATCTGTTCAAAGTCTATCCCATCCAGCAGTGGTAGTACCAAACACAATGGAGGGTACCCTGAATGTGAAAGCAGGACTTCGTCATCATAAAAATAAGACCGCCATAGTCCCAGAGGACTAGAAGGTGCTCTTATTAGAGGGATGGTTGTAGTCTCAGGGAAGGGGTAGGTTTGAGAAAGTGGGACCTTCATGGTAACCTCAGGTAGTCCAGTGTCACCATAAGAACTATGTGGTGATCACTCCTGCTGATACTGTTATGGACAGATGCAGGCGCATGGGCAAGGGTGCGATCAAAAGTGTTTTTACATATTGAAGCCCACCACTTAGTGTGCATTTTGTACCCTTGCCAGTCTCAATTCTTTCTCTAAATGGTGTTCAATATTGTGTCCTGATTCAGTAGTAAGCTGAGGCAGTACTCAGCAGGTTTCCTTGTTTGCATTTAACATGATACAAAGAGTCTTGGTGGGGTCAGGAGTCAAGGTTGAGGTCTTCCATTGCAACTCCCTAACTATGTACCACAGTTCCAACAACTCTGCTGAATCTACCAAAGTTGCAACAACACGTAGGCAACTACATTCTCTCCTCCTGACACGTCTACAATTTTCAAATTGATTGGGTGCAATTATAAGCTCCATCTAAACAGTCTATATTTTCCAAAAACTTTAAGGGGTTATGGTCAGTTCATTCAATGGTCTCTAACTAGCAATTTCAATGTTGAAATGCAGTAATGCCAACACCAAACTCAAGGTCTCTTTCTCAATTGTGATAAGTATTCAACTTTCTGGAAAAATAGCCTTTCAAAGGTCTTTCTATCTTCTTGTTGTCTTCTTGAGAGAGTACAGCACTGACACTCACATCATTTGCATCAACAGCCACTTTGAATGGTTTTGCATAATTAGGTAATTTGCGAACACTGAGGCAGTAGACAACAGCTTTCAGGCTGTCAAATGCCTTCTGACATTCCTCCACCCTTAAAATGCCGCTGAATTCGAACAGCATTTCCTATATTTGTATCATCATCAGATGAGTACTTGCCATCTTATTCTCACATATCTCTTCATGTTTGTAATAACTCTTTCAGGTCATTTCCATTTTCCTCTGGAAGGTAACTCAATTTAACCCAATTTTTCAGAACTTCCATGTTGTCCCCAATTTAGTTTGAGGAAGGTCCAATTCAGAATCCTATGAACTTGGTTCTGCACTCTTATGTAACGAGTAACATATTCACCTTTTGCTTTCCATCCCTATCAAAAAAAACCCTTTAAGCATATTCACACGATAGTCATAGATTTCTTTCGACAGGCGCTTTGAAATAATTCACATCATTCAATTTCCTTTCCATTTGATAAAGCCCTCTAACTCTTGCCTTTAAAGGTTCACCTAACGGGCGGCACGGTGGCACAGTGATTAGCACTGCTGCCTCGCAGTGCCAGAGACTCCGGTTCAATTCCCGCCTCGGGCATCTGTCTGTGTAGAGTCTGCACGTTCTCCCAGTGTCTGCGTGGGTTACCTCCGGGTGCTCTGGTTTCCTCCCAGAGTCCAAAAATGTGCAGGTTAGGTGAATTGGCCATGCTAAATTGCCCGTAGTGTTGGGTGTAGGGGTAAATGTATGCGAATGGGTCGCTCTTCAGCGGGTCAGTGTGGACTTGTTGGGCCGAAGGACCTGTTTCCACACTAAGTAAGTAATCTAATCTAACACTGGGAGTAACACTCCGCTAGCAAAATTATGAATTTTTGATCTCGTCTGCTTCCTATTTCATCATATGCTGTTTTACTTTCAAATGCTGTCTAGCCAACTCATACGCTTTATTTAATATTTTCCTAAAATTTGACCCGTAGTCCAAATATGTGGTCTCTGAACGATTTTCTCCTTAATCAATTCCACTCATCCTCTCACCCATGCCCAAAAACTACTTAAAATGGATCAAAATTGGTATGCATTAAGTTCATCCCTAATTGCAAAAAGTACAAATGGAATTTCTTTATCCAAATCCTCTGAATAGTCTTGACTATCAGCCATCAGCATGGTCTTTAAAGTTTGTTGCCATCGTTCTAACACACTCTGCAATTCTGGATGGTATGCAATGAATGAGAGTTGTTTTATTCCTAAGCCATCCATAACTTAGAGTCACAGAGTCATACAGGATCGTGACCAGATGGGCCAATGGGCTGAGAAGTGACAGATGGAGTTTAAGTCAGATAAATGCGAGGTGCTGCATTTTGGGAAAGCAAATCTTAGCAGGACTCATGGTAAGGTCCTAGGGAGTGTTGCTGAACAAAGAGACCTTGAAGTGCAGGTTCATAGCTCTTTGAAAGTGGAGTCGCAGGTAGATAGGATAGTGAAAAAGGCATTTGGTATGCTTTCCTTTATTGGTCAGAGTATTGAGTACAGGAGTTGGGAGGTCATGTTGCCGCTGTACAGGACATTGGTTAGGCCACTATTGGAATATTGTGTGCAATTCTGGTCTCCTTCCTATCGGAAAGATGTTGTGAAACTTGAAAGGGTTC